>NC_041392.1:251381104-251450951 GCF_002162155.2 Triticum dicoccoides | reverse complement strand
ATATATCCAGATCTCTCCAACATATAGTGCTTGCCAAAGGAAAAAGTGTAAAAATAAAAGGTGATGATCACCATGACTCTTGTATAAGGGTAGAAGATAAAAGTAAAAGATAGGCCCTTCGCAGAGGGAAGCAGAGGTTGTCATGCGCTTTTATGGTTGGATGCACAAAATCTTGATGCAAAAGAACGTCACTTTATATTGCCGCTTGTGATAAAGACCTTTTTTGTGTAGTCCGTCGCTTTTATTTCTTCCATATCACAAGTTCGTATAAAGCTTATTTTCTTCACACTAATAGATCATACATATTTATTGAGCAATTTTATTACTTGCACCGATGACAACTTACTTGAAGGATCTTACTCGATCCATAGGTAGGTATGGTGGACTTTCATGGCAAAACTGGGTTTAGGGATGTTTGGAAGCACAAGTAGTATCTCTACTTGGTGCAAAGAATTTGGATAGCATGAGAGGGAAAGGCAAGCTCAACATGTTGGATGATCCATGACAATATAACTTCTATTTGGATATAAGAAAACATAACCTCTTATGTTGTCTTCCTTGTCCAACATCAACTTTTTAGCATGTCATATTTTAATGAGTGCTCACAATTACAAAAGATGTCCAAGATAGTATATTTATATGTGAAGCCTCTCTTTCTTTATTACTTCCTATTAATTGCAACAATGACCAAAACTATGTTTGTAAACTCTCAACAACCTTTATTCATCATACTCTTTATATGTGAAGTCATTACTCTCCATAAGATCAATATATGATCTTTTTTTCTTTTTTTTCTATTTACTTTAATTCCCTCAAGATCATAGCAAGATAACAAAGCCCTCAACTCAAAACTACTCTTTATTATATATAACTCACAGACTCGATTACATAGATAGAGGTCGAAACAAAACTCAAAGCTAGATCATACTAAAAGCTTTATTCTACTAGATCAAGATATAACCAAAAGGATTGAACCAAGAAATACGATAAAGATAAAGATGTGATGGTGATACGATACCGGGGCACCTCCCCCAAGCTTGGCAGTTGCCAAGGGGAGTGCCCATACCCAGGTGTTTATGTCTCTTTCTTCGGAGGTGGTGATGATGGAGTTGTTGAGGAAGTAGTCTTGTCCTTTTTCCTTAGCTTACGCTTGAGGCTGGAATTTTCCTCCTTCAGCTGACTGATCTCTTGTTCTAGTGTTAATATCCTTCTGCATAATTCCTGCTTGTTCTCCTGCAAAAGACTAAAAGGGATAAACTCGATCTTTCGTTTCTTTGCTTTGTTCGGGAGACTCGACTTTTTGAACTCCACGTGCATGTCTCCAGGTTGGGGTAGAGGGACTTCCTCTTCATCGGAACTTGTCTCCTCCTTCCCCTTTGGATCATAATCTGCCTCTTCCTCCGTAGTCCAACCATCATGCTCCAAATCCCAATAGACCTTGGGGTCTGCAATGTAATCAGCTACATAGCTCTCTCCCTCCGAATCTTGGGATGACATATTACTCTAAATCTGCTGCAGAAATAACTCAAAACGAAAATAGGGGATTTTGTTGTGGTACGGTGTCAAAACCTTCAGGAGATTATATAATGATTTTTTACCGACCAAAAGAAGTACCGTGCAAGAAAACGGAGTCCGGAGGGCACACGAGGTGGCCACAAGGACGGGGGGCGCGCCCTCCACCCTTGTGGTGGCCTCGTGTCTCCTTCGGACTGCTTTTAATTTTCCTAATTTTTTTAATATTCCAAAACAGAGAAAAATTATCATTGGAAACGTTTTGGAGTCGGTTTACTTACCGTACCACATACCTATTCCTTTTTGGAGTGTGAAACGTTCTGGAAAGTATCCCTTATGTACTCCTCGGGTGTTACGGTATTAATAATATTGGTCTCAATATTTATGGGAGTACCTGAGATATAATGTTTGATTCTTTGATTGTTTACCACCTTCGGATTTTTGCCTTCGGCATTGTCGATTTTTATGGCACCGGAACGATAAACATCTTCGATAATGTAAGGACCTTCCCATTTAGAGAGAAGCATTCCTGCAAAAAAAATTTAAAAGAGAGTTGTATAGCAAGACGTGATCACCTATATTAAACTCATGCTTTTGTATCCTCTAGTCATGCCATCTTTTAACTTTTTCTTTAAACAACTTGGCATTGTCATAGGCTTGGGTTCCCCATTCATCAAGTGAGCTAATGTCAAATAACCTTTTCTCAACGGCAAGTTTGAAATCATAATTGAGCTCTTTAATGGCCCAATATGCCTTATGTTCTAGTTCAAGAGGTAAGTGACATGCTTTTCCATAAACCATTTTATACGGAGACATACCCATAGGATTCTGATAAGCAGTTCTATAAGCCCATAATGCATCACCGAGATTCTTAGACCAATTCTTTCTAGATCTATTAATAGTCTTTTGCAAAATCAATTTAATCTCTCTATTGCTCAACTCTACTTGACCACTACACTAAGGATGATATGGAGATGCAATTCTATGGTTTACATCATATTTAGCGATCATTTTACGGAAAGCACCATGAATAAAATGTGAACCATCATCTGTCATTAAATATCTAAGGACTCCAAACCTCGGAAAAATAACTTCTTTAAGCATCTTAATAGAAGTGTTATGATCAGCACTACTAGTTGGAATAGCTTCTACCCACTTAGTAACGTAATCAACATCAACTAAAATATGTGTATACCCATTAGAGGAAGGAAAAGGTCCCATATAATCAAAGCCCCAAACATCAAATGGTTCAATAACAAGTGAATAATTCATAGGCATTTCCTGACATCTACTAATATTACCAATTTTTTGACACTCATCACAAGATAAGACAAACTTACGGGCATCCTTAAAGAGAGTGGGCCAATAGAAACCGGATTGCAATACCTTATGTACAGTTCTATCTCCAGCATGGTGCCCCCGTAAGCCTTGGAGTGGCACTTCCGTAGGATCTGTTCCTGTTCATGCTTAGGTACACAACGTCTAATAACACCATCTACTCCTTCTTTATAAAGGTGTGGGTCATCCCAGAAGTAATGTCTTAAATCATAAAAAAAACTTTTTCTTTTGCTGGTATGTGAAACTAGGTGGTATAAATTTGCAACAATGTAATTAGCATAATTAGCATACCATGGAGTATTACGAGAAGCATTTATGACAGCTAATTATTGATCGGGAAAGCTATCGTCAATAGGTACTGGGTCATCAAGAACATTTTCTAACCTAGACAAGTTATCTGTAACGGGGTTCTCAGCTCCCTTTCTATCAATAATATGCAAATCAAATTCTTGTAACAAGAGGACCTGAGGGAGTCCTGGATTAGGGGGTATCCGGACAGCCGGACTATATCCTTTGGCCGGACTGTTGGACTATGAAGATACAAGATTGAAGACTTCGTCTCGTGTTCGGATGGGACTCTCCTTGGCGTGGAAGGCAAGCTTGGCAATACGGATATGTAGATCTCCTTCCTTGTAACCGACTCTATGTAACCCTAGCCCCCTCCGGTGTCTATATAAACCGGAAGGTTTTAGTCCGTAGGACAACATACAATCATACCATAGGCTAGCTTCTAGGGTTTAGCCTCTCTGATCTCGTGGTAGATGAACTCTTGTACTACTCATATTATCAAGAATAAATCAAGCAGGACGTAGGGTTTTACCTCCATCAAGAGGGCCTGAGCCTGGGTAAAACATTGTGTCCCCTGCCTCCTGTTACCATCCGCCTTAGACGCACAGTTTGGGACCCCCTACCCGAGATCTGCCGGTTTTGACACCGACATTGGTGCTTTCATTGAGAGTTCCTCTGTGTCGTCATCATTAGGCCTGATGGCTCCTTCGATCATCGATAGCGATGCAGTCCAGGGTGAGACTTTTCTCCCCGGACAGATCTTTGTATTCGGCGGCTCTGCACTGCGGGCCAAGTCGCTTGGCCATCTGGAGCAGATCGAGAGCTATGCCCCTGGCTATCAGGTCAGATTTGGAAACTTCAACTACACAGCCGACATCCATGGAGACTTGATCTTCGATGGATTCGAGCCCTTGCCGAGTGCGCCGCATGGTCATGATGAGCATGATTTAGCTCTACCATCGGACATTGTTTGGGAGATCGCACCGACGACCGCTCCGACCCTCAATTCAGAGCCAATCACACCATACAGGGACGGGTGGATAGACCCCGCCATGGAGGCCGCATTTTCATCGGTGATCGAGCCGTATATCCACCTTACCCTTCACGAGAGCCATGACATCAAACTGTCGGATTCTTCCCCGGCCACGGACTCCGAAACGCCTGCGCCCATGCCTATCGGATCCGACTGGGCGCCGATCATGGAGTTCACCTCCACGGATATCTTTCAACACTCGCCCTTCGGAGACATACTGAGCTCATTAAGGTCTCTCTCCCTGTCAGGAGAGTCCTGGCTGAACTATGTTTGGCAGGATTGGGATGCGGATGATGAAGAAACTCGCCGCCCACCCACCACCCACTTAGTAGCCACTGTCGATGATTTGACCGACATGCTCGACTTCGACTCCGAGGACATCGACGGTATGGACAACGATGCAGGAGACGAACAGGAACCACTGCCCACAGGGCACTGGACGCCCACTTCATCATATGACGTATACATGGTGGACACACCCAAATAAAACGACGACGAGGAACAGAAGGACGCAGTGAAGGGTTGTTCCCTCGAGAAGCAGTCAAAGCGGCGGCGTAAGCGCCGCTCCAAATCCCGCCTCGGCAGAAACAGCGATCATATAGACCCAGCGTTAGAGCAGGGTGAACCATCGCCCGACCACGGCAACACGTAGAATCAAACCAAACAACCTGACTCCGTCGAAGATAACAGTCCATACGACATCACACCGAACAGGCACCCGGAGCAACAGAATGCCCATCAAAAGGCTTGTTGCCACTGCGAGAAGTCTAAAAAGGCAGAAGCAAAGGCTCAGGGCTGCACAAGACACACTCAGAATCAGATGGAGTGAAGTACTCAACACTGCAGCGAAGTACGGCGGTAATCGCCACACCAAGAGCTACCCGAAGTGAAAGTTGCTACCTGAATTCGATGAGGAGGCCTTAGATCCCCCCAATTAAAAAACAAAACGGCCATCCGGTCGGGTAGACGACCTCGTGGCCAACATAGAGCGGCAAACGACGCCGCACATAAGCCAGTACGCGATCCACGCGAGGGCTCGCATCAAAAGGACGGCGCAACCAGATCCATATACGGGCCACGCAAGCGCGCTCCAGCATGCAATGCAGCACAACAAACATCCGAACACCACGGTACACCCAAATACAGGGGTGCCGCACACCCCCTATGTTTCACCGATGAGGTGCTGGACCATGAATTTCTAAAGGGATTCAAACCCGTAAACATAGAGGCATACAACAGAATGACAGAACCTAGGGTTTGGATTGAGGACTACATCCTCCATATCCACATGGCTCGAGGAGACGATCTCCACGCCATCAAGTACTTACCCCTCAAGCTCAAAGGGCCGGCTCGGCACTGGCTTAAAAGCCTCCCCGAAAACTCCATTGGAAGCTGGGAAGAGCTCGAAGACGCTTTTCGGGCAAATTTTCAAGGGACCTATGTCCGACCACAGGATGCAGACGATTTGAGTCATATAACTCAAGAGCCCAGAGAGTCAGCCCGAAAGCTTTGGAACAGGTTTCTCACTAAAAAGAACCAAATAGTTGACTGGTGCTTGCTAGACACCTCGGCCAAGAAAAGCCGAGAACAATGGCGGCATTAACAAGCCTCATGACCCGCTTTTGCGCGGGCGAGGACAGCTGGTTAGCCTGATGCAGCACCAGCGACCCAAGTACATCCGAAGTCAGGAACGGAAACGGGAAGTCGCGACGCAGCAAAAACAAGCGCCGGAATAAAGAAGACAGCCCGAAGAGCATGGCAGTAAACGCCGGATTCAGAAGCTCTCGGCAAGGTCAGCAAAAGCTGCCCTCCAAAGGCAACGAAGACAAACTTTCTAGCCTGAACAAGATTCTGGACAAACTATGTCAGATCCACAGCACCCCCGATAAACCTGCAAATCATACCCACAGAGAATGTTGGGTCTTCAAGCAGTCCGGCAAACATAACGCCGAACACGAGGGGCAGGATACACCAAGCGAAGACGAGGACGAGCCTCGCAAGAAAAGCACTGGGGAACAGAAGAAATTCCCACCTGAAGTCAAAACAGTCAACGTGTTACACGTGATAAAGGGGAGAAACAAAGCAGCACTCCTAGAGACACATGCCCCAGGGCCTATCACCATGGAGTTCTGCCACTGGTCGTTCCAACCGATCACCTTTGACCATCGGGATTACTCGGCAAGTATCCGGCGTGCAGGATGGGCTGCCTTGGTATTAGACCCAATAATTGACGGCTACCACTTCACACGAGTCCTGATGGACGGGGGCAGCAGTTTAAACCTGATATATCAGGACACAGTCCGCAACATGAGGATAGACCCAGCAAAAATTAGCCATAGCAATACTACCTTTAAAGGAGTAACACCAGGCCCAGAAGCCCATTGCACGGGCTCCCTGCTATTAGAGGTTATATTCGGCTTTCCCGATAACTTCGGCAGCGAAAAGTTAACCTTCCACATCGCTCCGTTCCAAAGTGGCTATGAAGCACTACTCAGACGCGAAGCTTTTGCTCGCTTTAATGCAATATCGCATTATGCTTCTCTCATGCTTAAGATGCCCGGTCCACGCGGCATCATTACAGTAAATGGAAATATTGAGCGCTCCTTGCGCGCGGAAGACCGTGCAGCTACCTTGGCAGCCGCACACTAAACGGCCTCACCAACTAAAGCATGCGCTCCTTGCGCGCGGAAGACCGTGCAGCTACCTTGGCAGCCGCACACTAAACGGCCTCACCAACTAAAGCATCTGACAAGTCGTTAAGACCACGGACGCGGTTAGACGAGTCCGGCGCAACTATATGTAATTGATACAGGTTTGATGGCTATACCCCTATTACAATACAAGGGGCTCAATCCGCGCAAACAAGTGGCAATTAGGCTCAACTTTACTCATCTTGAACTGTACATGGTTTCTTTAGTATAACCTACCTTTTTGCACGACAACTTTTCAACTAAGTTCCTCTCTTTTACAGATGACCATCGTGCTAAACCCGTCTAGAATACGGCACAACGGAGACACAGGCGCAGACATGCAGTAGGGACCCGTTCCAAGGATTCTTTTTAGATTAAGACCCTGCGTAAACCTTTTTTACTGTCTCTTGTTGATACACATCCCCCGGATTCTCAGTACAATTGAGAAGGATGATGACGTATTGGCATGTGGCCACGTCAGAATGTTGCACGTACCTGGACACCAGGGGCTTATTACAAAGGGCACTGCTTAAGCCCGGTTTCCACTATAAAGACCGAATACCTTAGGGAGTGTTCGGCGTCGCGAGTTTGGACTTATATGCATCAGCTCTGAATCATGTCTTTGGTCAAATGTTGGGTTTGTCCGGCTCCTATGTTTTGCTGCCTTACATTCCACTCTATTGGCTAAGGCGGCACCAGGAGAACTACTGCGATTGTGCCCTGGTTCATCCGGACGAGCACCTCAGTAGAGAAAGCCGAAAACCGGCTGTCATGATATAGCGTGAGACTGGTCAACCACTCGATGACCTAGCGGAATCTTCAGTATTCCTCCGCCTTAACGAAGAGCCGTTTCCCGGCCAGGCATGTACGCACCCCGAATTCGGATGAGTGCGGAGCCACCAGGGGCTATATAGTAGCCCCACTGTCAAACTCCTCTGGCTAAGTGAAAGTGTTAAAGCATTATAGTCCGATTGCCTAGTTCGCTGCGCTATCACCTCCTTAATGGACCAAGACGTTGGATCAAGTGTGAACATGCGTCTTCTGCGAACACCCCCGCATTATATGCGTGGGGGCTGAAGCCGACGACTGCCATCTTTCAGGTTATATACATATATACACAAACGGCTGCACAGGAGGCATCATAGTACTTTCGGGCAAAAGTATAAATACAGCCTTGATAAATAAAACATTGTTTTTACAATGGGAATACATGTCACTCAAACATAATATTCTTCGAGCACTGAGCCTCTATCGAACGAGCGCCTTCAAGAACTTCTTCAAAGTAGTGCTCGGCAGCCACTCGGCCTATGGCCGAACCCTGTGCCGCAACAGTGGTGGCATCCATCTCCGCCTAGTATGTTTTGACACGGGCAAGGGCCATCCGCGAGCCTTCTATGCACGTCGACCTCTTTACAGCATCGATGCGTGGCACAACGCCAAGGAACTGTTGCACTAAGCTAAAGTAGCTATTCGGCCTTGGCCCTCCTGGCCACAAATGATCCACAACGGACCTCATGGCCAGTCTGGATAATCTATGGAGCTCGGCCCAACCGGTCAATCGCTCATTCAGCAACAGCGGACGGACTGGAGCGTGAAACTATGACCAGAACAACTTCTCCACTCCAGGACCTTTCTGATCCTTAAGTACTCGGTCGCATCCGCAACACTTGCAGCCAAATCCATGTACTCATCCGCAGAACTCCATAGCCGGTCCAGAGGAGCATATTTCGGATCTCCGAACTTAGTCCGCAACAAGAAGGGCTTCCCAAAAACGATATCCGCAGCTTGATTCAGCTCCTCCTTCGTCGCTCTAATTTTGGAGCGGGCTTCCTTGGCAGCCACCCGGGCCATATCCAGGTCCGTTGCCTTCACCCGGTTTTCTTCTTCAAGAAGCCGGTAACGGTCAGCAGCATCTTTTAACTCCACGGCCATCTTGGCAATTTTTTCTTTGCTCCCGCAATGTGCGGCCTGTTCGGCCCATAACTCTTCGGCCGCCTTTAAAGCGGCCACATTACTACTCCTTGCTTGCTCCTTGGCTCGGGCAAGCTCCGCCCGAAGGGTCTCCACGGTGGCAGCTCCATCTGTAGTCACAACATATTAAAGATACTAGCATCATGCTGCTCTTACTATGTGACATTCACCAGAAAAATCACCTACCCTGTGCCTCGTCAAGCCGCTTGTTAACAAGCACGATGTCGGCATCTGTCGCATCCAGTTTCCGCTTTAGTTCGGCAAACCCATCAGTCCGGCTAGCCACCGGAGCTTCAACCACCTACACATACAGGCGGTCTGGTTATTACCTGGGACTATGATCCCCTGTTTGCCGCCGTTTTCGACGACAACCAGAGTCTCAGGGGCTACTATCTACACAAGGCACACCTAAAAATGTGCGGTACTGTCAAAAATGTACATCATTTCACGTACCTCAAAACCCGTCAGTAGACTCATAAAGGCTTCATGCAACCCGCTATCGGCGGACGAAATCCTTTCAATCACCGTACCCATCAACGTACGGTGCTCTTCTGAGATAGTCGCTCACTCTAGCGGATCCCTCAGTACGTCTGACCGCATACCAGATGGTGCCGGACTCTTTTGGTTGCTCTCTTCAAGAGTCGGATATTGGGGACTTCGGGTGGCCATAGGATTACCTTCTGGCCTTGCCGGATCAGGAGAAACCCTCCGCGAGGACACCTCGGGGTCGCCCGCCTCATGAGGCGGCAGGGGGGAGGCGTTTCGCTCTCCATCATCTCTGGAAGAAGATCCCCTGAAGATGAGCTCTGCTGAGAAGGGCTAAGATCCGAACTGCAAGATAAATGCTTCGGTTATTCTCCTCAGAAGTAAGGTAGGATATCTTCACTATTAAGTACTTTTTGATTACTTACAGCTCGGTAGAGGGCTGATCACCGCGCGGACATTGTGCGGCAAGAATACCCTCCGAGGCAGGACCCTCCGGCGGAGATTTCCTCTCCCGTTTGGAAACCTTGGTTTCCGGATCTTCAGAGGTAGTCCTCTTCCTTCCCCGGGGAGAGAGAATGTCAGATTCTTCCCCTTGGTTATCCTCCCTCGCGGAGGTGATCATTCCCTCGATTGGAATAGGTAGCGATGGAGGCACGCTTTCGCCCTCTTTATTCCCCGCTTCATCTTCCTTTGAGGGCACCAGACAAGGTGTTGGCTCGAGCATCTTTTCCAGCACCGGATTGTCCAAGCCTTCAGGAAGGGGGCCGAACACCGGATCATCTTCGCCTTTGTTATCCAGTCCTGGTCAAAGAGCGATTCTTCAGAATGATGTCATGATAAATAAAAGGACAGTGTGTTCGGCCATGGGATTACTTACTTGGGCAGCGGGGCGGTTGCAGCTCAGGCCCACGTCCTCGGTAGTGTCCGGACACTCTATTTGGGGTCCGAAGAACGATTTGTACATCTCCTTGTGCGTCATGCCGAGGAAATTCTGAATAGTGCATGGTCATTCCGGGTTGAATTCCCACATGTGGAGGGGCCGGCGTTTGCAAGGTTGGACTCGACGAACCAGCATAACTTGCATTACCATAACCAGACTGAAATCTCCCTCGAAGAGATCTCAGATACGGCTCTGCAGTATTGGCATGTCCTTCGCTGGACCCCAGCTCAGCCCCCTGCTAATCCATGACATCAGTTGTGGTGGAGGGCCCGAGCGAAAGGTGGGGGCAGCTACCCACTTGGCACTTTGGGAGCTGTGACGTAAAACCACTCATGTTGCCACAATCCGGACACCTCTGGAAAGGAACCCTTTGGCCATGGAGTGTCGGCAATTTTGCTTATTAGAGCACCTCCGCATGCTGTGTACTGCCCCTCGACCATGTTCGGCTTCACATCGAAGGTCTTGAGCCACATGCCGAAGGGAGGGGTAATGCGGAGGAAGGCCTCACAAATGACAATAAATGATGAGATGTGAAGAAGGGAATCCGGGTCCAGGTCATGAAAATCCAGCCCGTAATAGAACATAAGACCCCTAACAAAGGGATCCAGAGCAAGGCCTAGTCCTCGGAGGAAGTGAGAGACGAACACAATGCTCTCGTTGGGTTCGGGAGTAGGGACGACCTGCCCTCGGGCCGGCAGCCTATGCGAAATTACAGTAGTTAGATATCTGGCCTCCCTCAACTTCCTGATGTCCTCCTCCGTGACGGGGGAAGGCATCCACCGGCCTTGAAGGCTGGATCCGGACATGATTGAAGGTCCGAAGCACCTGACCTGGGCTTTGGGTGTTAGAACTCGAGGCGGGGGAAGGATTCAATTGAGCACGGGAGGGAAAAAAGTAAAGGCCTTGTCCCTTTATAAAGGGGATGAATATCAGGCATCCTCCTCGTGGTCGTTCGAGACTTACCAAGATCTAGGAGTCATACCAACAGGCACGGTTGGGTTACCCACGTCCGTATTTATGGGAATCCCGTAATAAGGGGACACGATCTCTGCTTCGACAAGACGTGCCAAGGAAACCGCCTCGTGAAACACACCGAGATGGGTTATGAAAAATGATTCGATAAAGACCTGGCTGTGGTGTGATGCCACACTAGAGGGTACATCAGCAGATCAGATTTGTGGAAATATTATTCTCTCTATGGTGGTATGTGGAACTTGTTTTGCAGAGCCGGACATGATCCTCGTGTTCAACATATTCTATGAAGTATTCGGAGGAGGAACCCGCCTTGCAATGCCGAAGACAATCTGCATGTCGGACTCATCGTCATTGAAGCCTGGTTCAGGGGCTACTGAGGGAGTCCTGGATTAGGGGGTATCCGGACAGCCGGACTATATCCTTTGGCTGGACTGTTGGACTATGAAGATACAAGATTGAAGACTTTGTCCCGTGTTCGGATGGTACTCTCCTTGGTGTGGGCAAGCTTGGCAATACGGATATGTAGATCACCTTCCTTGTAACTGACTCTGTGTAACCCTAGCCCCCTCCGGTGTCTATATAAATCAGAGGGTTTTAGTCCGTAGGACAACATACAATCATACCATAGGCTAGCTTCTAGGGTTTAGCCTCTCCGATCTCGTGGTAGATCAACTCTTGTACTACTCATATTATCAAGAATAAATCAAGCAGGACGTAGGGTTTTACCTCCATCAAGAGCGCCCGGACCTGGGTAAAACATTGTGTCCCCTGCCTCCTATTACCATCCGCCTTAGACGCACAGTTCGGGACCCCCTACCTGAGATCCGCCGGTTTTGACACCAACAGGACCCATCCAATAAGTCTAGGTTTAGCATCTTTCTTTTCCATAAGATATTTAATAGCAGCATGATCAGTGTGAACAATTACTTTGGAATCAACAATATAAGGTCTGAACTTATCATATGCAAATACAACAGCTAAAAATTCTTTTTTCAATGGTAGCATAATTTCTCTAGGCACTGTCTAGAGTTTTACTAGCATACAGAATAACATTTAATTTCTTATCAGCTCTTTGTCCTAGAACAGCACCAACAGCATAATCACTTGCATCACACATAATTTAAAAGGCTAAATTCCAATCAGGTGGCTAAACAGTAGGTGCAGAAATCAAGGCTTTCTTAAGTATTTCAAATGCTTCTACACAATCATCATCAAAAACAAAAGGAACATCTTTTTGCAAGAGATTAGTGAGAGGCCTAGAAATTTTAGAGCAGACTTTAATAAACCTCCTATAGAAACCAGCATGGCCAAGGAAACTTCTTATACCTTTGATATCTTTAGGACACGGTATCTTTGCAATTGCATCTACTTTAGCTTTATCAACTTCAATACCTCTTTCAGAAATTTTATGCCCCATGACAATACCTTCATTAACCATAAAGTGACACTTTTCCCAATTCAAGACAAGATTAGTTTCTTCACATCTCTCCAAAACTCGATCAAGGTTGCTTAGGCAATCATCAAAATAAGTTATGTAAACGAAGAAATCATCCATGAAAACCTCAACAATATTTTCACAAAATTCGGAGGATATAGCAGTCATGCATCTTTGAAAGGTAGCAGGTACATTGTATAAACCAAAAGGCATATGTCTATAAGCAAAGGTACTGAAAGGGAAAGTAAAAGTGGTTTTCTCTTGATCATCTTTTGGCACAGGTATTTGAGAGAAACCAGAGTAACCATCTAGAAAGCAGAAATGTGTATGCTTGGATAATCTTTCTAGCATTTGATCAATAAAAGGTAGAGGGTAATGATCTTTTCTAGTAGCTTTATTTAATTTGCGGAAATCAATTGCCATTCTATAACCTATAACAATTCTTTGTGGAATAAATTCATTCTTATCATTAGGAAAAACAGAATACCTGCCTTCTTAGGGACACAATGAACAAGACTTACCCATTGACTATGAGCAATAGGATAAATTATACCTGCCTCCAGAATCTTTAGTATTTCATTTCTTACCACTTCTTTCATCTTAGGATTTAACCATCGTTGATGATCAACAACTGGTTTAGCATCTTTCTCCAATTTAATTTTGTGCTGACATAGAGTGGGACTAATACCCTTAAGATCATCAAGAGTATATCCAATAGTGGCACGGTGCTTCTTTGGAGTTTTCAACAATTTCTTTTCTTCATGCTCTGGAAGGTTAGCACTAATAATAACAGGATATATCTTCTTTTCATCAAGATAGGCATATTTCAGAGTATCGGGTAATTGTTTAAGCTCACACACGGGATCACCCTTTGGTGGAGGAGGATCTCTGAGGATTTCAACAGGCAAATTGTGTTTCAAAATAGGCCCTTGATTAAAGAATACTTCATCTATTTCCCTTCTTTCATTCATAAACATATCATTTTCATGTTATAACAAATATTGTTCTAAAGGATCAGCAGGAGGCACGGCAACAGAAGCAAGACCAATAATTACATCCTTACTAGGCAATTATTTATCATGGGGTTGTCTACGAAATTTAGAGAAATTAGAATCATGAGACATATCCCCTAACCCAACAGTAACAATGTCTTTCTCGCAATCTATCTTAGCATTAACATTATTCAAGAAAGGTCTGCCAAATATAATGGGACAAAAATTATCTTGTGGGGAAGCAAGAACAAGAAAATTAGTAGGGTATTTAATTTTCCCACACAAGACTTCAACATCTCTAACAGTCCCAATGGGTGATATAGTATCTCTATTAGCAAGCTTAATAGTAACATCAATATTTCTATCTCAGCAGGTGCAATATCATTCATAATTTCTTTATATAAGGTATAAGGAATTGCACTCACACTAGCACCCACATCACATAAGCCATGAATCCCATGATAACAATGATCTCCAATTTTAACAGACACAATAGGCATGCCAACAACAGGTCTATGTTTATCTTTCATATCGGGTTTAGCAATTCTAGCAGCTTCATCATAGAAATAAATTGCATGCCCATCAATATTATCAACCAAGGGATCTTTAACCATAGCAATACTAGGTTCAGCTTTAATTTGCTCAGGGGCTGTAGGTGTTCTAGTATAACTCTTACAAACCACGGTTGAAGCTTTAGCATGATCCTTTATTCTAACATGAAAAGGTGGTTTCTCAATATAAGAAGTAGGAACAATAGGATCAACATTGTAAGTAATAGTTTCTTCTTCAACTTTAATAGGTTCTACTACTTTAACCTAAATGGGAGGATGATATTTAAACCACTTCTCCTTAGGGAGATCAACATGAGTAGCAAAAGATTCACAGAAAGAAGCTACTATCTCATAGTCAAGTCCATATATAGTGCTAAAATCACGAAAAGCATTGGTATCCATAAAAGATTTAACACAATCAAACTTAAGGTTTATACCTGACTCTTTACCTTCGTCGAGTTCCCAATCTTTAGAGTTGTGTTTAATTATTTCCAATAAATCCCATTTGAATTCAATGTCCCTCTTCATATAGGAACCAATACAAGAAGTATCGAGCATGGATCGATCATTATGAGAAAGCCGAGCATAAAAATTTTGAATAATAATTTCTCTTGAGAGCTCATGATTGGGGCATGAATATAACATTGACTTAAGCCTCCCCAAAGCTTGATCGATACTTTCTCCTTCATGAGGCCAAAAATTATTTATATAATTCTGATCACGATGAACCAGATGCATAGGATAAAACTTCTGTTGAAATTCCAATTTCAATCGGTTGTAGTTCCATGATCCAATATCATCCAATAGCCTATACCATGTCAATGCCTTTCCCTTCAAAGATAAATGGAAGACCTTCTTCTTGACAACATCCTTGGGCATACCTGCAAGCTTAAATAATCCACAAACTTCATCCACATAGATTAGGTGCATATCAGGATGTAATGTTCCATCTCCTGCATAAGGATTAGCTAGCAGTTTCTCTATCATACCCTAAGGAATTTCATAATAAATATTTTCAGTAGGTGTAGTAGGTTGAGGAGAAACTCTTTGCTCTTTCGGTCGAGGTGAAGATACCCCGAACAAGCCCCTCAAAGGACTATTTTCCATAGTAACAAGTGACAGTAAATTTCAGCACACTATATAAATGTTTCCTTACCAAAGGCTCTTCACTCCCCAGCAACAGCGCCAGAAAAGAGTCAAGAGGACCCACAAGTATAGGGGATCTATCGTAGTCCTTTAGATAAGTAAGAGTGTCAAACCCAACGAGGGCGGAAGGAAATGACAAGTGGTTTTTGTCGGTGTCAAAACCGGCGGATCTCGGGTAGGGGGTCCCGAACTGTGTGTATAAGTTTGATGGTAACATGAGACAGGGGACACGATGTTTACCCAGGTTCAGGCCCTCTCTCTGGAGGTAATACCCTACTTCCTGCTTGAATGATCTTGATGAATATGAGTATTACAAGAGTTGATCTACCACGAGATCGTAATGGCTAAACCCTAGGAGTCTAACCTGTATGACTACGGTACTGAGTATATCCTTTCTGGACTACACCCTTCGGTTTATATAGACACTGGGGGATCTAGCGTTACACAGAGTCAGTTACATAAGACAGAATCTTCATAGTTGTTCGCTAAGCTTGCCTTCCACGCCAAGAAGAGTCCCATCCGGACACGTGTACAGTCTTCGGTTTTCATATCTTCACAGCCCATCAGTCCGACCCATAGATAACAGGCCGGACGCCCGAGGACCCCTTAGTCCAGGACTCCCTCAGTAGCCCCTGAACGTAGCTTCAATGACAAGGTATCCGGTGCGTAGTGCTGTATTCGGCATTGCAAGGCGGGTCCCTCCTTCCGAACTCTCAAATAGTCTCGAGACGAATTAATCGTGTCCGGACCTGTAACACACACCGCACACAACCGCAGAGAGAATATAATAACACACGAGTCCAATCTGCTGACAACTTTAGTAATGTGATGTCACGCCTGTCCGGTCATAATTTCGAACCGTTTTTCGCCCCCACGTTTCGAGACGCGGTTTTCATTGGCACGTCTTGTCAAAGCAGAGATCGTGTCCCCTTATTACGGGATTTTCATCAATACGAGCGAGGGTAACCCAACCGTCCTGCGAGAAAGATTCCTTAGGAATAGGCAAGTTCTTAGGCTTAGGAGGAGACGTTCAATGCTGGAGGTGTTTATAAAGGAAACAAGGGCTGTCTTTTTATGCCAAACCTCTCCTAAGCCTCCCCAACCCTGAGTTCAAGCACCCAAGGTTCGACTCCATTGCTTTCAGCCTTCCCATCATGTCTGGATCCAGCTCCCAAGGCTGATGGGTGGCTTCCTCCGTTACAAAGGAGGATATCACAAAGCTTTGGGCGGCCAGATATCTGACCGCGGAGATCCACCACCGGCTTCCTGCTCAAGGAAAAGTTATTCCAACCCCCAGATCCGGCGAGAGGGTGGTATTCATCTCCCACTTCCTCCGGGGGTTAGGGTTTGCTCTTCACCCCTTTGTTCGAGGGCTAATGTTTTATTACGGACTAGATTTTCACGATCTTGCCCCGGACTCTATCCTCCATGTCTTGGCGTTTATCATTACACGCGAGGCCTTCCTTCGAATCCCCCCCCCCACACTTCGACTTATGGCTCAAGACCTTTAGTGCGAAGCCGAAGGTAGTCGACGGGGAACAGGCGGGGTGCGGCAGTGCTACAATCAGCCAACTCGCCAACACTTCGTGGCCAAAAGGTTCTTTTACCGAGGCTTCCAATTACTGGCAGCGGGAGTGGCTTTATATTACAGAGCCCCGCAGTGCTAAATGGGTAGCTGCCTCCACCTTCCGTCCCGGCCCACCGTTACAACTCGCGTCATGGGTCAACAAGGGGCTAGACTAGGGATTAGTGGATGAAGTGTGGACCTTAAAAAGCTGCATCTGAACCCTCCTCGAGAGAGATATCGATCTCGTCAGTGTGATCCAAGTGATGTTAGTTCGCCGAATCCTGCCCTGCCAGCGCAGGCCTCGCCGCATGTGGGAGTTTAATCCAGAAGGACCACAAACCCTCCAACACTTCTTCAGCGCCACACATGAAGGGATGTGGAAGTTATTTTTC
Source organism: Triticum dicoccoides (assembly GCF_002162155.2). Classification (NCBI taxonomy): domain Eukaryota; kingdom Viridiplantae; phylum Streptophyta; class Magnoliopsida; order Poales; family Poaceae; genus Triticum; species Triticum dicoccoides. Next base: position 251,433,635 of record NC_041392.1, on the reverse strand, counting down.
GGGAAGCGGAAACATTCGCCGAATACTGCTGAGGACGCTGGCCTTAACTTTAATCGTCTGGATACCCCGGTAAGCACTTGGCTTTCGAATACTTTGTGGTCATGCATACAGTAATATGGTACCGAGCAAGCTATCTTTTCCAGGGCTGGATAAAGAAGGCGGAACTGATTGTGTGTTCAGCCCCTCTGCCCGAGGGTCCAGCGAATCCTGTCCTAACAAGGATGCTGGCACCAGCACCATACCAGATGCTGGAGAAGGAGGACGAGTCGGAGGGCAAGAGGACCAAGGATGGCCTCTATTCCCAGGGAACCTCGAACTTTGTGTCCAGAGGAATAAAAATCCCCTCATCCGAAGACAAAAGTGAAGGTGGGGCCACTATCTCCTTCCCTCCCAGGAAGAAGAGGGCCGCCTGCGAAGATTGGGAGAAGCAGGCTCCTAAGCGAGGCAAGATGCCTCTGGGGGGCGGCCCGAGCCTGGAGGACGTCGAAGCGCAGTCTCATGACGAGGACAAGCCTCCAGCCAAATCGTAAGTGAACAAGGCTATTTTAAACCTATCTCGTTCTTTTCTTATGATGCCTGGAATATATATTTTTTTGCAGCTCAGCGCGCAGTCCCCTTCAACACTCCTCTTCCTCGAGAGACCTTTTCCCGGAGATGATGGAAAGCGAGACTCCCCCACTGGCTTCTCCGTCCAATAGGGCAGACGACATCGAGGTGTCGTCGCGGAGGGTCTCCCTCGACCAACAAGTGGCACAAGGGATGGCGAAGAGGCTACACGAAGGTGATACTTCGGCGGCCCAGGGTCCAAGGAACAACAATGAAGACCCCGAACAATCCGGAATGCGGCCGGATACAAATAAACGGATCCCTTCAAAGGGTGACAGTACTCCCGCGGCTGCCTCCGGAGACCCAGAGGCGTCGGATATCTTGACGAACATGCTGCAGCAGGCGTCCTTTTCAGAGGAACATCGTACCTTGATGGGTACCGTGGTTAAAAAGGTCCTATCCGCAAAGAGCGGATTGAATGAGGCCTTTGCGAGTCTACTGAGAGGCTTCGGGGTTTGTACTGTAATATGTGCAATTATGTTTTATTCACAAAATACACCTGTGTGTAGATAGTAGCCCTTGAGACTCAGGTTGGCTTCCCATAGGGAGCGAATGGAGGATCAAAAGAAATATCCGAGGACTAATTTGATTAACTTTGAACACAGGATGCTTCCCCCCTGGCTACTTCCCAGACTGCGGATATTGCCGAGCTGCAACGGAAGCTTGATGTAGCCGGGGATGACATTATGTTGATCAATATGCGTCTTGACGAGTCGCAAGGTATGTATTCGGAGCAGTCCATGCACATACATTTTTGTAATATAAGCATGACGCTAAAAGTTGTGCCTGGCTGCAGATGGTGCTGCCACCGTTGAAATTCTTCGGGCGGAGCTAGCCCGGGCCAAGGAGCAGGCCCGGTGTAGTAATGCGACTGCCGAGAAGGCATCTGCTGAGTTAAAAGCCGAACAAGCTGCTCGGCGTCAAGACGAGGAGAAGATATCCACGATGGCGCTCGAGGTAAAAAGTGCTGCTAGCCGGTGTGAACTCCTTGAGAAGGAGAATGAAGCAAAAACGGCTAAAATTGACAAGGCCCTACGAGAGGCGAGAGAAGCGCGGTCTGAATCTAGAGCAGCCCGTGAGGAGATCCGGCAAGCTGGGGAGATTGCGACTAGTAAGCCATTTTTGCTACAGGCTAAGTTCGGCGATTCGAACTGTGCTTAGCTTAACCAATTGTGGAGTTCTCCGGATGAGTTTTTAGACTTGACAAAGAGTTCTTCCGATGCGGCGCAGTATTATCAGGCGCGAGACGGGTACACAATGGAGAAGCTTTTCTGGTCACAATTCGGCGCCTCGAAGCGCCCCCTGTTGCTGAATGAGCAGATGTCCTAGTGGGTCGAGCTTCATAGGATATCCGGTGCTGCCATGAAGAATGTCATAATCCAGTTTTGGCCAACTGAGCCTGTTACGAACAGTTACTTTGGCTTGGTGCAGCGGCTTGTTGAAGCAGTGCCGCGTATCAACGCTGTGAAGCAATCGGTGTGCATCGAGGGTGCACGGATGGCTTTTGCCCGAGTCAAGACGTTCTGGGGAATATGAAGTCCATCGATGTTGCGGTGAAGAGTCCACCCAAGGGCAAGGACCGCCACAAACCGGAGCATTATTTTGAAGATGTCCTTGTAGCCGCCCGCTTGATAGAGGGTCAATGCTCGAAATACATAATGTTCGAGTGAAGTGTATGAGAATTGTACGAGATAATTTTATAGTAAATCTATTTGTATATTTTGCTCGAAAGCTTGTGTTCCTCCTGTGCGGCCATTTTAATATAATATGAAAGTTTTCCAGTCGTCGGCTTCAGCCCCCTTGTAGGAAGTACAGGGGTGTTCAAAAAAGCATCTGATCACTCTTGACCCCAACGTCTTGGTCCATAAAGGAGGTGTCAATGCGGCGAACCAGGCAACCAGACTATAGGGCGTTAACACTTTCACTTAGCCATAGGAGTTTTACGGTGGGTCTACGACATACCCCTAGTATGTATGCGGCTTACTCATACGATGCGTTTACATAATTGACCGGAAAAGAGGTCCTTCGTGTGACACGAAGGAATCGCTAGAGATTCCGATAAGTCATCGAGTGGTTGACCAGCTCTCTCCGCATCATGACAGTTAGTTTTTGGCTTTCTCTACTAAGGTGCGTCACCGGGTGAACTGGTAGCACAATCGCAGTAGTTCTCCCTTTACTACCCTAGCCGACAGAGCGGAACGTAGGATAGCAAGCACAGGAGCCGGGCAACCCAACTATTGACCAAAGACATGATTCGGAGCTGATGCATATAAGGCCAAACTCGCGACGCCGAAGTACGATGTAAAAGTTGTTCGGACTTTGTTGGCAACTCATTTGTTCTCGTATCGAGCCCCTGGCCAGTTAAGCCGGGGTATATCTATGAAACAACCATAGGAGGCGTATTCATTTTGCGAAAAGACGCGAGTGATTAATTCGGATATTTGAACTGGGACCTGAGTGATATGCCAATGGTTACTTGATATACATAAAGGCCACGACCCCGGCAATTTGATATGCCCTGGGTCGAAGGCAGAGGAAAAAGGCATGTTACAGGCTCGAAAAGAGAGTGCGGTCTACAAAAAGTTATTTTGGACCTCCTGCCGCACGTCTGCGCCGCCTGTCCTCAGCGAGGGGAATCCTTGAAGGGAGTAGCCCCGTAGGTGAGTGTACGGGTCCGAACTCCTATCGGGTCGGTCGTAGGTGTTTCCCCTTTGCGCCACCTGCTTTTAAGAGATAATGAAACAAAAGAAAATAGGAAAGCGGTTAAAGAATGTTATCGGAGTGCCTGCTGGCTTGTCTGTATTGTGATTCCGTCAATGCCCATGGTATCTTGAGTGCGTAATTATGTATGCACGATATAGTTTTAACGGGTATACGAGATGGGCAGCGGAAGCCGAACTGCTACTTCTGTTCCGGATTTGATCGATCTTCAGGGGGAAATTGCTTCCGCCCTCCGGCATTTAGCTAGTGAGCCGCTCTCTTGTCCCTATTGCCTGGTAGCCCATTTCCATTGTGTCCGGCGTTGAGCCTGCCGGCCTGCTTGAGGACCCAACAGCTTCTGTTGGTGTGATTAGCTGGTTTATTGGGGTGGCCATGAATCTGGCAGGGGCGGTCCAATATCATGTCTAGTTTGGATGGTCCGTCTCTGTTTGCCTTGAATGGCTTTTGCCATTGACCGGGCTTGGGATTGCTAAATCCGGCATTGACTGTTGTGTCGCGTGATCTTTTATTATCATTGCGACTGTTGTGTATGCTTCGTCGTGGCTTGCCATTGCCGTCTCGGATTTCGGAAGTGCTCGAGTCTCTGGCGTTGTTGCTTCTATGAGTGAGCCAACTGTCTTCTCCCACACAAAAGCGGCTCATTAGAGCGGTAAGGGCTGTCATGGATCTAGGTCCTTCTTGACCGAGGTGGCGTGCAAGCCATTCATCTCGGACGCTATGTTTAAAGGCCGCAAGGGCCTCCGCGTCTGGACAGTCAATGATTTGGTTCTTTTTAACTAGGAACCTGGTCCAGAGCTTCTTGGATGACTCTCCGGGCTGCTGGACAATGTTACTTAAGTCATTGGCGTCCAGTGGCCGGACATATGTTCCTTGGAAGTTGTTGCGAAAGGCATCCTCCAAATCCTCCCAGCTGCCGATAGAATTTTCTGGCAGACTGTTTAACTAGTACCGACCTGGTCCTTTGAGTTTTAGTGGTAGGTATTTGATGGCATGAAGGTCGTCTCCGCGGGCCATGTGGATATGGAGGAGGAAGTCCTGGATCCATACAGTGGGATCTGTTGTTCCATCGTATGATTCGATATTCATGGGTTTGAACCCGTCTGGGAATTCATGCTCCATTACTTCATTTGTGAAGCAAAGAGGGTGTGCGGTGCCTCTATGTTGGGCCACGCTGCGGCATATCTCCGACAGAGTCCCTTTGCGGTTTTTAGTCCGGGTGTGGCTAGGTTTGTCACGTCCGAATAGGTGGTCGTCGTCATGTGTCGAGGTATTTCCTTGCAATCTGTAGATCGCTCTTGAGTGTCCTGCTTTTCTACCCAAGTCTTGTTGACGGTCGTATGTATAACCCCGAGATGTTTTGTTCTTGCTTTTACTGCAAGGTGGGGCGGTCTGGTGTTCGGCTTGAGTTGCCACTTTACCTGGGCCCAGTTGTGGTCGACCTGCCGCATTGTGCGATGATGGTACAACGCCTTATCGTCGCCCTATGCTTCCGGTAGCTTTTGGCTGGTCCACTAAGGCCGTATTCTTCGGTGGCTAGGACTTCGGTCCATCTATCATTGAGCAGATCTTGGTCAGCTTGAAGCTGTTGCTGCTTCTTTTTTAGGCTCCTTGCAGTGGCTATTAGTTGGTGCTTAAAGCGCTCCTGCTCACGAGGTTCCTCAGGCATGATGAAATCCTCAGTGCCGAGGCCCACCTCATCCTCAGAGAGCGGAAGGTAATTGTCGTCCTCCGAATCTTCGTGTGTGTGGCCTGTTTAGCAGGGCTAACCTGCCCATCTTCCCGTTCATCTTGTTCATTAGTTGTATCAACGGGGTCTTCATTGTCATTGGCATCATTGTCCATGCCGTCGATATTCTCGGAGTCGTAATAAAGTGTATCGGTCGAATCCTCGACTGTGGCTATGAATCGGGTGGTGGGTGGGGAGCACAATTCTCCACCGTCAACCCCTGGTTCGAGCCGGATATAGTTCGGTTGTGAGTCCTCCGCCGAGGACAGATTTTTTAAGGTATTTAACACATCGCCCAAAAGCAAGTGCTGGAAGATGTCTGCGGCGCTGAATTCAAAGATCAATAAATGATCAAGCTCGGCGTCCGCTGGCTCACATGGTTTGGAACTTACGACCGGAGACGAGTCCGGAGTTCTGATGACAAAGACGTCGTGAGAGGTTAAGTCTATGTGCGGCTCCGACACTGAGGAATCTGCGGCCTCCGTGATGGGGTTGATTCTCCCGTCCTTGGATGGCGTCGCTTGCTCCAGATCTAGGGCCGGAGCGTTTACAGGAGCGATCTCCTGGATGCGGCCTGATGACAGATTTAGGTCTTAATCATCGGGGTGACCGGGAGCGGCTACCGCGGCCTCGAATCCGATGAAGATCAAGTCTCCACGGATGTCCATGGCGTAGTTCAAGCTCCCAAATCTGACCTGATGGTCAGGGGCGTAGCTTCGATCTGCTCCAGATGGCCAAACGAGTTGTCCCGCAGTGCGGAGCCGCCGAACACGAAGATCTGTCCGGGGAGGAAAGTTTCTCCACAGACAGTGTTATTATTGACCATTGAAGAGGCCATCGAACCTTTCAGCGACAGCACAGAGGAACTCTCGATGAAAGCACCAATGTCGGTGTCAAAACCGGCGGATCTCGGGTAGGGGTCCTGAACTGTGCGTCTAAGGTTGATGGTAACAGGAGACATGGGACATGATGTTTACCCAGGTTCGGGCCCTCTCTATGGAGGTAATACCCTACTTCCTGCTTGATTGATCTTGATGAATATGAGTATTACAAGAGTTGATCTACCACGAGATCGCAATGGCTAAACCCTAGAAGTCTAGCCTGTATGACTACAGTATTGAGTATATCCTTTCTGGACTACACCCTCTGGTTTACATAGACACCGGGGGGGTCTAGGGTTACACAAAGTCGGTTACATAAGACGGAATCTTCATAGTTTTTCTCCAAGATTGCCTTCCACGCCAAGGAGAGTCCCATCCGGACACGGGTACAGTCTTCGGTTTTCATATCTTCACAGCCCATCAGTCTGGCCCATAGATAATAGGTCGGACGCCCGAGGACCCCTTAGTCTAGGACTCCCTCAGTTTTCACCAAGGTATTTTCTGCAAGCACTGAAATTATCGGTAACAGATAGTTTTGTGATAAGATAAATCGTAACGGGTAACAAGTAACAAAAGTAAACATGGTGCAGCAAGGTGGACCAATCCTTTTTGTAGCAAAGGACAATCCTGAACGAACTCTTATATAAATCAAAGCGCTTCCGAGGACACATGGGAATTGTTGTCAAGTTAGTTTTCATCATGCTCATATGATTCGCGTTCGTTACTTTGATAAGTTGATATGTGGGTGGACCGGTGCTTGGGTGCTGCCCTTCCTTGGACAAGCCTCCCACTTATGATTAACCCCTCTTGCAAGCATCCGCAACTATGAAAGAAGAATTAAGGTAAACCTAACCATAGCATGAAACATATGGATCCAAATCAGCCCCTTACGAAGCAATGCATAAACTAGGTTTAAGCTTCTGTCACTCTAGCAACCCATCATCTACTTATTACTTCCCAATGCCTTCCCCTAAGCCCAAATAATGGTGAAGTGTCATGTAGTCGACGTTCACATAACACCACTAGAGGAGAGACACCATACATCTCATCAAAATATCGAACGAATACCAAATTCACATGATTACTTATAACAAGACTTCTCCCATGTCCTCAGGAACAAACGTAACTACTCATAAAACATATTCATGATCAAGACCAGAGGAGTATTAATTATCATTAAGGATCTGAAAATATAATCTTCCACCTGATAAACCAACTAGCATCAACTACAAGGAGTAATCAACACTACTAGCAACCCACAGGTACCAATCTGAGGTTTTGGGATCAAGATCGAATACAAGAGATGAACTAGAGTTTGAGAGGAGATGGTGCTGATGAAGATGTTGATGGAGATTGACCCCATCGCGATGAGGGGATCGTTGGTGATGACGATGGCTTCGATTTCCCCCTCATAGAACATTTCCGCCGGAGCCCTAGATTGGTTCTGCTCAGGTTCCGCCTCGAGACGGCGGCGCTTCGTCCCGAAAGCTTCCTTATGATTTTTTTTCAGGTCAAAACACACCATGTAGCAGAAGATGGGCGTCAGAGGCCTGCCAGGGGCCCCCATAAGGACGGGGGGCGCGCCCTCCACCCTTGTGGCTGGCTGGTGGCCCCCTCTGGTATTTTCTTCGCCCAATATTTTTTATATATTCCAAAAACATGCTTTGTGAAGTTTCAGGACTTTTGGAGTTGTGCAGAATAGGTCTCTAATATTTGCTCCTTTTCCAGTCCAGAATTCCAGCTGTCGGCATTCTCCCTCTTCATGTAAACCTTATAAAATAAGAGAGAAAAGGCATAATGATTGTGATATAATTTGTAATAACAGCTCATAATGCAATAAATATTGATATAAAAGCATGATGCAAAATGGACGTATCACTTGGTATGTCTACCACCAACACACCCCTACAAGTTTCTCTCCCCGTGATGCCCTCATCCGCATTTACAACCCCATGAGTGAGCGAGCAACTACCACTAAGTATTGTCCATCGTCTACCCATCACCTCCATGGATGGAGGTACCATGACCATGTTTGGAATCGTTGCATGTAAAACAAAAAAATTATATGCACACGCAATGATCTATCCATGGAGATGCATAGCAACGAGGGGGAGAGTATGTCTATGTACCCTCGTAGACCGTAAGCGAAAGCATTTCACAATGCGGTTGATGTAGTCGAACTTCTTCGTGCTTCAACCGATCAAGTACCGAATGCACGGCACCTCGATTTTCTGCACACGTTCAGCTTGGTGACGTCCCTCGCCTTCTTGATCCAGCAAGACGTCGAGGTAGTAGATGGGTTCTGTCAGCACAACGGCGTGGTGACGGCGTTGGTGAAGTGATCTCGAAGGGCTTCGCCTAAGCACTATGAAAATATGACCGAGGTTGTAAACGGTGGAGGGGGCGCCGCACACGGCTAACAATTGATCTGGTGTGTGCTAGGCGCCCCCCTCCGACATATATATAGGTGGGAGGGAGGGAGGAGCAGCCATAGGAGGTGCTCAAGTAAGGAGGAATCCTACTTGGAGTCCCTACCAAGGCGCGCCCGCCTGCCATATATAACCGAGGGGGGAGGAAAGAGGGGGGAGAGGGAGGGAAGTGGGAATCCTAATCCATACTTTCCTTTCCCTTCCCTCTCTCCTTCTCCTCCTAGGCCGGCCCATGTGGGGGGCGCACCAACACCTTGTGGCTGGTGTGTTTCCCCTCTTGGCCCATAAGGCCCATATCTTTTGCCGGGGGTGCCCGGAACACCTTCCGGTGAGCCGATAAGTACATGTACCCCCCGAAACACTTCCGGTGTCCGAATACCATCGTCCTATATATCAATCTTTACCTCTTGACCATTTCAAGACTCCTTTTCATGTCCGTGATCTCATCTGGGACCCCGAACAACATTCACTCACCAAATCACATAACTCATATAATATTATATCGTCATTGAACGTTAAGCGTGCGGACCCTATGGGTTCAAGAACTATGTAGACATGACTAAGACACCTCTCCGGTCAGTAACCAATAGAGGAACCTGGATGCCCGTATTGGCTCCTACATATTCTGCAAAGATCTTTATCGGTCGAACCATTATGACAACATACGTAATTCCATTGTCCATCGGTATGTTACTTGCCCGAGATTCGATCATTGGTATCTTCATACCTAGTTCAATCTCATTACCGTCAAGTCTCTTTACTCGTTTAATAATACATCACCTCGTGACTAACTCCTTAGTCATTTTCTTGCAAGGTTATGATGTGTGTATTACCAAGAGGGCCCAGAGATACCTATCCGATACTCGGAGTGACAAATCCTAATCTCGATCTATGCCAACTCAACAAACACCTTTTGAGATACCTGTAGAGCATCTTTATGATCACCCACATACATTGTGACGTTTGATAGCACACAATGTATTCCTCCGGTATCCGGTAGTTGCATAATCTCATAGTCGAAGGAATATGTATTTGACATGAAGAAAGCAATAGCAATAAAACTGAACGATCATTATGCTAAGCTAACGGATGTGTCTTGTCCATCACATCATTCTCCTAATGATGTGATCCCATTATCAAATGGTAACTCATGTCCATGGTTAGGAAACCTTAACCATCTTTGATCAACGAGCTAGTCTAGTAGAGGCTTACTAGGGACACGGTATTTGTTTATGTATTCACACATGTATTCAAGTTTTCAATCAATACAATTCTAGCATAAATAATAAACATTTATCATGAATAAGGAAATATAAAGTAACAACTTTATTATTGCCTCTAGGGCATATTTCCTTCAGACCAGCCCCATGCCCTTCCGGTTCCACCCCTCGCAGATTCCCTAATATCCTCAGCTCGCTCGCGCTAAACAACCACAAAAATCGAGAGTACCATCTACATAATTTACTAAAAGAATGTTATATCTATATAAAAACATTCTAGTGAATGACAGTTTTCCAAATTACATTTAAGAGCCCCTTTGATTCGCATGATTTAAAAGACATAAGAATAAGAAAAAATGTAGGATTACAATTCCATGTCCATTTGAATCCTACAGAAATTTGGTTGGTTTGATTGCATCACAGGATAAACATAGGGTTCTTTCCAAGAGGTTTGAATGGATGCTAAAATGCTTGTAGATGTACAAATCAAATGGCCAATATATAAAAAAATCCTAGGATTGTGAAAATCCTTTAAATCAAAGAAAGCCTAACAGCATCTCCAATAGAAGATGTAAATGCAAAAATAAATAACTTTTACATCATCAAGGCCTAAAAACACTGCTCCACCAGATGATGTAGATGCAAAAAAAATAAGTCACCTCCTCCAAGTGATGTAAAATACAACACTTGGAGATGCAAATTTGCATCTCCACCTCCCACGTGATATAAAACTCCAGTCGCATGCCAACCACCACCGCTTCATTTCAATTCCCCTGTCCATCCTTCCCCGACTCCGTCGGCTATTCCCACCACCCAACGCGCCACTGTAGCCGCCAATTTGAGTCCGTCCCGCCGCACTTCCGCCGGTCCCCGCTCGCCCACTGCACCCTGCTGCTGCCGCCCCGCTGCCTGATCCGGTCGCTCCACCGCCTCCGCTGTCAGTTTCATCGTTGTCCGCCTCCAAATCGGTTGAATTGACCGCTTCTTCCCACCGCCGTCGCTCCCCAGCCACGCCGCTTTTTCACTGCTAAAGTCGACCTTCTCGCGCCGCATGACCCTCGCCCCGCCGTGACCAATCTGCCGCTTGATTCACAACTGCGCCATCGGCCATTCGAGCTCCCATGGCCGCATTTGACCTCCCGGCTCTCATCGCTCAGCCGCCGGCGCATCTATTGACACATCTTTGTCCGCAGGCGCTCCTCCCGGCTCTCGGTCGCCGACGCTCATGCCAACTTGTTTTACATCTTTTTTTCGAGAGCACACCAATGACGTACCATATTTTTATAGAAGGCAGAAAGTATAATTACAACATACCAGGCCAAGATGCGGACATCCCGACGGGCAAGAAACCCACACCAACACCAGCTAAATAAAACTAAGTCACTCTCTCACAAACGGATCTAATCCTCCAACACCAAAGCCAGCAAGGCTTCAATCCTTAACCTCTGAAAGCACCTGATCTACCAGTCGTGGTGGAGGTCTATGCTCGTGGACTCTCTTGAACACCCTGGCATTCCGCTGCTTTCATAAAGACCAAGCAGTAGCAACCACCAATGAGTCGAAACCGCACTTGGTTCTACCTGTGAAGTTTCTTCTCTTGTCAAGCCACCAATCTATGAATGTGTCTGTCTATGTGGGTGGCTGGATGTGAATCTGCAGAGTCTTGTTTTACATCTTTATAAATATATCATCTGTTGGAGTAGGAGCTTTACGTCACCAAATATACATCATCCGTTGGAGTTGGCACATTTTAGAAATGTAGAAAACGCTTTTTAATGATGTAAATCAATAAATTATACCACACCCACTTTTATGTCTCTTTCGGAGTGCCACTTGTTACCTGATCCAAAGCCAACGCGTTCTTAGGGCATGTACAATGGTGACATATGGATACGGATGCCCCATAACAAAAAATAATTTGAGATATCTATGTTGATTTTTTTTCTCCCCAATGCAAGCTACTACTAGTGGGCCTCATCAAAGAATAGAAAATGACTCTCACTACACATGCATCCCTACTCTTCATCTCAACTTTTTCTACTTTACGCACTGGACCGATCCTACATGGCATGTGAGGCATTACTCTGGGGATATGCATTGGCCATGCCGTTAAATAAAGAGAGAGAAAAGCCAACGCTAACCAAAAAAAAGTGACACTAGACCAATTTTAAAAAGTGAAAAAAAAAAACCGCAGCCCAAAGCCAACGCTGATCAGTTATAAATCTGAGAAGGACGACGCCAAACTAACCAACCAACCAACCACTTCCTTCCGAGACCAACCACCGCCACCACCACGCAAGAACCGAAGAACTCGGGAGCGCCGACGATCGAGATGATGGCGGCCGACCTCCACCGCAGCTTCTTCCTCGCGCCGTCGCCGCACCACCTCGCCGAGCTCCGCATCGATCCCCAGCACTCGGCGGTCACCTTTTCCGCGCCAGGCGGCGTCGCCGGGCCCGGGGGACGCAAGCGCCGCTGCCTCCTCCCGCCCGTTTCGCCGCGCAAGAAGTTGCTGGTCGAGCTCCACCCCTTCGACTCCTCGCCCTCCCCCTCACAGCCGCCTTCACCGCGCCTCTCCCCGAGCACCGCGCCGCCTTTGCTGTCGCGCACGGGGTCCCCCGCCGGTGACTTCTCATTCCCGTCGGTGCGTCCGTGTATCGGTGGTAGCGGCGGCGGCAATGGGGGCAACATCTTCGCGTTCTTGGAGGACACGCCCAGCACGCCGTCTCCGACGGGCTCCGGTGTCAGCGCCCTATCGTTCTTGGCTCCACCGGGGCAGCCGACAACGCCCACGGGCGGCACCTTGAGCGGCGGGCTCACGTTCATGGATTCGCCACAGAAGCCGACGGCGGGCCCCACTGCCAACGGTGGATTCATGTTCTCGGCTTCGCCGGAGCAGCCGCTCACGCCAGCGAACTCTCCTGCCGGCGGCGGCCTCGCGTCCTTGTCTACCGAGCCGTCCCTGTCGCCCAGGGAATACCACGGCGGGTGCGCCGTGGCGTCCTTCCCTTCCCCGAAGCACGCGCACACGGGCTCCACCGATAGCGGTGGCTTGGCTTTCTTCCCTTCGCCGGGGCCCCCCATCGGGCACGCAAGTTCTCCGACATCCCCGTCGTTTGTCTTCTCGGCATCGAAGATTTTGGCGCCGCTCGTGCGCAAGTCTGGCGGCGACAGGAAGAAGAGGCCGCGGCGACAACAAGGCATCGTGAGCACGCTCCGCGGGAGCCAGCAGGCCATTGAGCCGCCGCAGAAGGTTGTCAAGACGTACGCCTCGGTCACCGCCGGCGAGACCTCCCGCTCCTCCATCCAGTCCGGGTCATCGGCCAGGCCGTGCTGCACGTTCTTCACCTCGCCGGCGAAGGCCACTCCCGCGAATGGCGAGACATCCCGCTCCTCTGGCAAGCAGGTACGATGATTCTCCAGTCATATTCTTCTGCATCTTGCAATTCTTGATTGCTTTGTCCGTTGCCTCTGAATCTGATGTGCCGATTGGATCGCCGCAGGAGGCCAGGAAGGCCTGCAGTGAGGCGTCCAGCTCGACTTCGCCATGCGGGTCGGGCTCCACGTTCGTCCCAGCGCCGGCGAAGCATTCGTCAGCTGGGAAGGCGAGCAAGCAGGTAATGCCTTACGCATTCTGTTGTTGATATTTCCATTCCATTTCCTGATGAGCGTTCGAGTCACCACTTCAGAATGCTGTTACCGAAAGCTTATCCTCAAATATTATCCTGCTTGAACATTTTTGTCGGCGTATTGAAATTGATTATTTCTTAGATTCTTGATCCACCGATTAGATACTTCTAGAGACAAACTGACTCTTGTCTGAAACTTATGATCTCCCCAGTGTACTTACAGTTCTGGTAGAATGTGCACTTCACATTTATATTAGTAGAAGCACTGCTCATATTAGTATACTCTCCAATTCACCAGGCTTGAACATTTTGTTCAGTGTATCCTGATAATTTCTTAGCTTTGTGATCGATCATCATATAGTCTAGAAGCCAAACATACTGTCATCTGAAGCTTATTATCTCATCGGTATAATTATCATGCTTGAACATCATATAATTGCTTTGCTTTGTGATCGATCATCATACCGTACTCTCCAGTTCTCCAGGCTTGAACAGTTTGGTCACTGTAACCTGATCATTTCTTAGCTTCTTCATAATTGATTGGATACTTTTGGAGAAAGACATACTGCTATCTGAAGCTTATGGTCTCATGTGCACAGTTCAACATTTTGATTAGTATACTCTGCATCCTTGACATACTTGAACCTGATCATTTCTTTGCTTAGTGACCGATCGAGCAGGTACACTTAGCGCTAAACATACCGCTATCTGAATCTTATTATCTCCGCAAATAAGTTTTAATCCTGTGCCTCATATTTCTTGATTCAAATATCACTTTAGTTAGATGTCTGCAGAACATTGCATGTGTTTCCTTATACAGTTTCCTTAGTTTCTTTGGGTTTCCTACTTTCATTTTGGTAAACCTGTTTCCTGATGACATCCTTACCTGCACTGCACAGCATCGGGAGGTGGAAGTATCCAGCGTTGCCACACCAGCCGCGCCAGCAGCAGCCTGCACCGGCGCCGAAGTGGTGGTGCGCGTGACCTGCGCTTGTGGTGTCCACAAGGAGTTCTGCTTTGACCACCGCCACTGAATAATCCTGAGACTCTGTTTTTGCTTTATCGACGGATCGGATTGCTCCCTACTGGCAGAGTCTTTTGCGCTTTCCACCCGACTAGCAATTTGCCGTGCCCCTGGCCTGATTTTTGGCCAGTTGTAACTGCGTTGTTTTGCTTAAGAAAGCGCTACGGGTAGAGTGGAATTCGTCATAGGATTGAACTTGTCAGTCGTATGCAATTTTTAGTCATCGAACTCAGGAAACGCTGAATGTGGGCAGATTAAGTTTCTGTGCCCAGTCAGCTACGGTTGGACCATGCTTTCGATGGAGACGTATTAAAATTGTTCTGACGCAGTGTGGTTTGACCATGTTTGGCCGTCCAGTTCGACGGAGAAGGACGGCATCGGTGACAGTGAGATTTCTCGGAGGCTTTTCTGCAAAATTTATAGTCCCAAATACGTGTCCTTAGGGCATGGCCAACGCCCCACGCTGGACAGCTGCCCCGCAGGTCCACGTCGTAGGCGAGCTGCCGTGGAGGAGAGAGGAGAAAAAGACGTTAGCTTGCAGAGCTCAGGTGCAGCTTGTAGAGGAGGTAGCAGCTTGAGGGAGAGAGAGAGTGGTCCATGGACAAATGTGGGTCAAAATCATAATTCTGACCTTGTCAGAAATCTTCAGCACAAAATGACCTCTCCCAGAAACTATTTCATGATTTGATCTTTTTTGAAACGCCAAACTTCGTGGCATTACTGTCCAAAACAGAAACGCCGTACTATTCAGCGTTGCTAGCCGGCCACGTGACAAGTCGAAACGCCGAAGTAGGCCGCGTTGGTAGAAACGCCATACCTGGTGGCGTTGCCGTTGGACGTGAAAACGCCAAAGTCTTGGGCTTTGCACTCCTGGTCCATTGCTACAACTCGCATCCAGCATGCATGCATGTTACCTCGCCGGCAATGCATGAAACAGTTTGACTCTTCTTCGATTGATGCATGCATGTTATACGTAGTGGTCAGCTGCCAGCCACACCAATCGTAGTGGTGACTATACTTTTGAGTTTTGATTTTGATGCATATATAAACATGTGCTAGAGAACAAATGATGTCGCTCTCTGCTGATTTCACAGAGAAAACGACGTCTACCTGCATGCAACATGCATGTGATCGACCCTTTCGTGCTTGTCCGTTTTGGTCGCCGCAGATAGAAAACACGCCGACTCAAATGAACGCGCGTCCGTTTTTCATCTGTCTATTGACTCATTCCCAACCCAATTTTGAGTTTTATTTGCGTCGGCGAGGACACGAAGCGAACACGCGCGGCGCGCGCCTACTCTTTCCCCTGGCCCGCTAGTTGGTGGCAAAGCGAACAACCTCCAATTCTCCAAAACCTCCCGCCCGCTTGTGCTCCCGGCCGCGAGCCATGGACGACGACCTCGATGCCGCCGGCGTCCTCGCCTCCCTCGCCTCGTCCGGCCTCACCCCCGCCCCTCCGGCAAAGGCAAGCCCCGCGCCCCCCACAAGACTGCGGTGCCATCCAAGAAGAAGAAGCAGTTGACGTCGGCCTTGGAGTCGGCCAAGAGGAAGGGCCGCAGGCACGCGGTGGACGCAAGGGAGGAAGCAGCGATCATCAACAGGGAGGAGAAGTTCAAGGCGCAATATGCCGCCCTCATGACGCGTGTGGGAAAGAAAGCCGTGGAGGAGGTTGGGGAGGGCGAAAAGCCACGACCGAGGGGGAGGCCAACTACAAGAAGGAGGACAAGCGGGATGCGGCGTCGATCGCCGGCCGCTGACAAGTGCGCCCGCATGAACTATGTGGTGGTTTTTTTTTAAGGCTGGCATTGTATGCCGGCCGCTAACATGATGCCGGCATGAACTTTGGGCGACGGCATGGGCGCTGGCATGATTTATTGCCGCGGGCCTTTCAAATTTCTGCGCGGACATGAAATGGGTTGAGGGCGTTGGACGCACCACTGATTAAAAAAAATAAGGTGGACGCCGAGCAGACGGCCGATCCAAACAGACTAAAAACGGATAAAATTGTCGTCCGCGTTGGAGTTGCTCTAACTAATGTATAGCATGCATGTATCAACCGAAAGAAGAGTCAAACTATTTCATGCATTGCCGGCGAGGTAACATACATGCATGCTGGATGCTAGTTGTAGCAATGGATCAGGAGTGCAACGCCTAAAACTTTGGCGTTTGCACGTCCAGCAGCAACGCCAGCAGTTATGGCGTTTCTACCAACGCAGCCTACTTCGGCGTTTTTTCTTGCCACGTGGCCGATTGCAACGCTGGATAGTATGGCGTTTCTACTTTGGACAATAACGCCATGAGGTTTGACGTTTCAAAAAGGATCAGAACATGAAATAGTTTTTGGGAGAGGTTATTTTGTGCTGAAGATTTTTGACAAGGTTAGAATAGTGATTTTGGCCACAAATGTGGTAGTGCATGCGGTGCTCTTGGGAGGGAGAGAGAGTGCGTGGAAGAAGAAAAGGTAAAGTCCATGTGCTATGGCGAGAAAAAGATGGGAAGTGAGAAAAGGCTAGCTCACGTCACAAGGCTATCGGTTAGATTGAATGAAAACTGAATGGTAGTCTCATTTTTGTTGTGATGATGTGGAGGTCTTGGGGCAGCACTAGATGATGTCACCATTGTTCATGTCCTTACTAGTTCAACACCCGTCGGCTTCTCTGGCCCGCCGGAGTTGTCGGTTCCGGCCATGGGCAAGGTTGCGTGGCGGCTGCTCCGCTTGAGAAGAAGGCAAGGGGGGAAACACATGCGTGGGCGTTTTGGCACCCAGGAGCATGCTCCTGGTTTATAAAATGTGCTTTAGACGTATTTTGAAATGTCACCAAATTCCAAAAATATGTTTTGTGCGTACATCTTGAGATTCTATATACTCACAAAATCGTTTCGTGAAAAACCAATAATTTTTGTGTCATGTGTAAAAAAGACAAAATTCAGTGTTAAAAAGGACTTTTCACGAGACATTTCTTTATCTTTTTTACACAAGCCACATAAAATGCCAGTTTTCCACAAAACTTGGCGTGCGCACATAGAATATTGAGATGTACACATTATTATTTTTTTGTTTTGATTTTTTTTGACATTTTGAAATGTTTTTGGATGGTAGGAGCATATGCTCCCATGTGTCATCATTCCATTTTTCATTAGATTATACATGACTTAGGGATTTATTGTCACATGCTCATATAGATAGTTTCATATAGTTTGACATAGTTACTCATTCTCATTGTTTATATGCTAAACTAGATCATTGTAATCACCTGGTATATTGCTAGAAGTTTTTGTATAAAGTATTCATCGTGATCATAGACTGAATTGTGATTACATTTAGACTGAATTGTGATTACATCGTACTCTACCCTCGAAAACTGTTGCGATCATTTATACTTGTGGGTTATCAAGACTATTTTTTGGCGCCGTTACCGAGGAGCATAGCTCTATTCTTTGAGTCACTTGGGATTTATATCTGCTTATCACTACGAAGAACTTGAAAGATCCAAGAACCAAGATTTATCCCTCAACTACGAGGGGAGGTAAGGAACTGTCATCTAGCTCTGCACTTGATTCACCTTCTGTTTTGAGTAAGCTTGCGACACCTAAACCTGCTTCTGCTATTCATTCTGATATATCACATGTTATTGATGATGCCACTTCTGCTATGCATGATACGTATGATGAAACTACTTCTATGCTTGATACTACTATGCCACTTGGTGAATTTCTTGATGAACAACTTGCTAGGGCTAGAGAGAATGAAATTATGAAAACTGATAATATTGATGAAAGTGATGATGAAGATTCTCCCTCTAGATATGAATTGCCTGTTGTTCCTGAGGGTTATGTTATGGATGAAGAAATTGCTAAAGACTTTCTTGCATGCAATGATAGAAGTGATCTTAAGAAACTTGTGACGCCCTCGATTCAATCGTACACTAATCATACACGCAAACGTGTACGATCAAGATCAGGGACTCACGGGAAGATATCACAACACAACTCTACAAATAAAATAAGTCATACAAGCATCATATTACAAGCCAGGGGCCTCGAGGGCTCGAATACAAGAGCTCGATCATAGACGAGTCAGCGGAAGCAACAATATCCGAGTACAGACATAAGTTAAACAAGTTTGCCTTAAGAAGGCTAGCACAAACTGGGATACATATCAAAAGAGGTGCATGCCTCCTGCTTGGGATCCTCCTGAACTACTCCTGGTCGTCGTCAGCGGCCTGCACGTAGTAGTAGGTACCTCTAGGGTAGTAGGAGTCGTCGTCGACGGTGGCGTCTGGCTCCTGGACTCCAACGTCTAGTCGCAACAATCGGGTATAGAAAGGAGAAAAAGGGGGAGCAAAGCAACCATGAGTACTCATCCAAAGTACTCGCAAGCAAGGAGCTACACTACATATGCATTGGTATCAAATGAAAGGGGTGGTATATGTGGACTGAACTGCAGAATGCCAGAATAAGAGGGGGATAGCTTGTCCTATCGAAGACTATGCTTCTGGCAACCTCCATCTTGCAGCAGAAGAAGAGAGTAGATGGTAAGTTCACCAAGTATCATCGCATAGCATAATCCTACCTGGTGATCCTCCTCTCGTCGCCCTGTGAGAGAGCACTCACCGGTGTATCTGGCACTTGGAAGGGTGTGTTTTATTAAGTATCCGGTTCTAGTTGTCATAAGGTCAAGGTACAACTCCGGGTCATCCTTTTACCGAGGGACACGGCTATTCGAATAGATAAACTTCCCTGCAAGGGTGCACCACATTTCCCAACACGCTCGATCCCCTTTGTCCGGACACACTTTCCTGGCTCATGCCCGGCCTCGGAAGATCAACACGTCGCAGCCCCACCTAGGCACAACAGAGAGGTCAGCATGTCGGTCTAAATCCTATGGCGCAAGGGTCTGGGCCTGTCGCCCATTGCACACCTGCATGTTGCGTGGGCGGCCGGAAGCAGACCTAGCCTCCCTAATACAAGAGCAGGCGTTCCAGTCCAATCCGGCGCGCACCGCTCAGTCGCTGACGCCACGAAGGCTTCGGCTGATACCACGACGTCGAGTACCCATAATTGTTCCCGCGTAGTTGGTTAGTGCGTATAGGCCAGTGGCCAGACTCAGATCAAATACCAAGCTCTCATTAAGCGTGTTATTTTGAAATAACCGCGGACGCCGACCAGGGCCAGGCCCACCTCTCTCCTAGGTGGTCTCGACCTACCCTGTCGCTCCGCCACAAGGGTCCACTCAGAGGGCCGTCAGGACAAACGTCCTTTCGAACCCAATCCGTGAATCACTCGCGGGTACTCTACGAGCCGACCCGACTTTAGTCACCACAAGTATCATTTATTATGTATATAAGTATATACCCGTGATCACTTCCCGAGTGATCACGGCCGACAGTATAGCATGGCAGACGGACGAGAATGTAGGGCCACTAATGATAAACTAGCATCCTATACTAAGCATTTAGGATTGCAGGTAAGGTATCAATAATTGTAGCAATAATGACAGACTATGCATCAGGATAGGATTAATTGAAAGCAGTAACATGCTACACTACTCTGATGCAAGCAGTAGAGATAAGAATAGGTGATATCTGGTGATCAAGGGGGGGCTTGCCTGGTTGCTCTGGCAAGTAGGGGTCGTCAACAACGTAGTCGGTTAGGGCACCAGCAGCGACGTCAGTCTCGTAGTCTACCGGAGAGAAGAGGGGGAAGAAACAATGAATACAATGCAAACAAATGCATAACAATTCATGACATGACAATTAACGGTGCTAGGTGCGCCCTAACGCAGTAGGAGGTGATACCGGTGAAGGGGGAAAACAACCGGGAAAATATCCCCGGTGTTTCGCGTTTTTGGGCCGATGAATCAGAGGGGGAAAGTTGTGTTTTTACTATGCTAGGTATGTGTGGCGGACGAACGGGCTGCGCATCCGGATTCGTCTCGTCGTTCTGAGCAACTTTCATGTACAAAGTTTTTCCATCCGAGCTACGGTTTATTTTATATTAATTTTAAAAGATTTAAATTATTTTTAGGATTTATTTAATTATTTTAATTTAACATTATCCATAATAGTGTTTGCTGACGTCACGTCATCATGATGTCAGTAGTCAACAGGGTGTTGACTGGTCAAACTGCCGTGTGGGTCCCACTGTCATACTCTGTTTAATTAACTAACAGTTAATTAGGTTAATTAGTGATTAGATTAATATAATTATGATTAATTAAGTTAATTAATTATTTAGTTAATTATTTAAAATTTTAATTATTAGTATTTTTACTTATTTTTTATTTTTAAAACGTTCTGGAGGCGGGGCCTTTTGTCATAGGCCTGGGAAGGCCTTAGCGGGCATGCTGGTTATGGGCGCGCGGGCATGTGGGCGCCCAACTAGGCAGAACCGGGCGGAGGCCGATGGGACGCCGCGGGCGCCGAAGAGGCGCCGGCTGGGACCGGAGGGACGCGGCCAAGTGCGACACAGAGCAGTGGGGGTGGTAGCCGGAGCCGGCGACGCGGTAGAGCAAGGAGCGCAGCAGGAGCTGGCCGCCGTGGGCGGCGAGCAAGACAGCGATGGGAGTGCGAAGCGGCGGCGGCCATAGGGGGCGGCAGGAGGTGTGGGCGAGAGACGGTCACGGCGAACCGGCAAGGCAGGCTGGAGGTGCAGGCCCGACGCACCGAGCGCGTGAGCGAGCGCAGGCCGATGGCCGCAGTGGTGCAGAGGGATACCGGGGTGCCGGAGCACGGGGTGCAGCAGAAAGCCAGTGTGAGCAGCGGAGGCTGTGGGGCGCGCGCGTGAGCAGAGGTCGTCGAGGCGATGTGTGTGCGGGCGCGCGGGCGGCCTTGGGCGAGCACGGGGCGCGGCGAGCGCTGCTATGAGGGGGACGGCGGCGCGGTGACCGCGAGAGAAAAGAGGTGGGCCAGTGCCTCATCGGCGTTTGACAGGGAGAGGGGCGTTGAGGCTCGGGGTTGGTCGGTGAGGAGGAGGACGGGGACGACGTGCGTAGACGGGGGGAGAGGATCGTGGTCAAGGCGGCGAACGGCTTCGACGGGCGGGGATGATGACGACTGGGTCCGGCATCGGCGCGGGCGCAGGGCATCGGGGGCGTCGATTTCCCCCGACCGGATCCATGTAGGAGGAAGGGTTGAGGAGGCGGGCGACGGCGAGGTAGCGTCGGGCGGCGTCAGCGCGGTGGCGGCGGGGTCAGCGCGGCGGGGTGGCCTAGCGAGTGGCGACGAGGCGCCTGCCCCCAATCCAGATCGAGGGGAGGCAGAGGGGGAGTGGGGCAAGCGACGTTGGAGTGGGGAGGAAGTGGGTGGACCGATCTAGGTCACCGGGGCAGTGGGGTGGGTTATAGGCGCGGTTGGGCCGGGGAGGAAGTAGGGCCGGCCTGGCTGGGCCATGGCCCAGTTGGGCCGAGGGGGAGTTCTTTCTATCTTTTTGTTTTTTTACTGCCATAAATATTTTGGCACATTAATAAAATAGTTAGTATTTGATTATTTTTTAAATGCATTTATATAATTTGTTTTAGGTGTTGTTTATTTTAAATTAGTGCATTTAATTACTTTTAAAAATGTTGATTTCTCTACTAGTATTTATTATGAATTACTTACCACATTCCGAACAATTTAGTTCCAATGTTTGAAAACTTTTACCATTTGACTTGATTTTGAATTTGAATCGGTTTCGAATCAACCCGAGTTTATCATCAGTAATCGAAGTGACATGGCATCATTAGCGAGGAATTACTGTAGCTTGATTATCCGGACTTCACAAAACTATTAGCTAAGCTTAAACAAAAATCTCTGAATGCTAGAATGAAATATAATCCTGCTTATGCTACTTCACCTATCTTTATTACTGATAAGGATTATGATTTCTCTGTTGATCCTGAGTTAATTACTTTGGTTGAATCTGATCCTTTCTATGGCTATGAATCTGAAACTGTTGTGGAACATCTTACTAAATTAAATGATATAGCTACCCTGTTCACTAATGATGAGAAAACTCGCTATTATTATATCCTTAAATTATTTCCATTCTCATTAAAGGGTGATGCTAAGATACGGTTTAATTCTCTTGATCCTGGTTGTGTGCGTAGTCCCCAGGATATGATTTATTACTTCTCTACTAAATATTTCCCCGCTCATAAGAAACAAGATGCCTTAAGGGAAATATATAATTTTGTGCAAATTGAAGAAGAGAGTCTCCCACAAGCTTGGGGGAGACTTCTCCAATTACTTAATGCTTTGCCTGATCATCCTCTCAAGAAAAATGAAATACTTGATATCTTTTATAATGGACTAATCGATGCTTCTAGAGATTACCTGGATAGTTGTGTTGGTTGTGTTTTCAGGGAAAGAACTTTTGATCAAGCTGAATTGCTATTGAATAATATGTTGACTAATGAAAATAATTGGACACTTCCTGAACCAACTCCTAATCCAACTCCAAAGAAAAGGGGTATTCTATTTCTCAGTCCTGAAGATATGCAAGAGGCAAAGAAATCTATGAAATAAAAAGGTATAAAAGCTGAAGATGTTAAGAATTTACCTCCTGTTGAAGAAATACATGGTCTTAATTCATTACCTATTGAAGGAACACATGGTCTTGATAACCCGACACAGGTAGTAAAGGTAAATTCTCTCTATAGATATGATAAAGTTGAAATCCCTCCTGCTAAGTTTGCTAACCAATGTTTGGATGAATTTGATAACTTTATGGTTTAGCAAGAATATTTTAATGCTTATGTTGGTAGATAATTGAAACATAATGCTTATATGATTGAACACTTGAGTGATTATATGTCTAGTGTTAAAGGTGAACTTAAACTTATTAGTAAACATGCTTCTATGGTTACCACTCAAGTAGAACAAGTATTTAAAGCTCAGAATGATTTGCTTAATGAATTGAATAGTAAAAATAATGACTTTGTTGTTAGAGTTGCAACTACAGGAGGTAAAGTGACTCGGGAACCTCTGTATCCTGAGGGCCACCCTAAGAGAATTGAGCAGGATTCTCAGAGAGCTAATGTAGATGCACCTAGTCCTTCTAAAAGGAATAAAAAGAAAAATGATAGGACTTTGCATGCTTCTAGTGAACCTGTTGTTGACACACCTGAGAATCCCAATGATATTTCTATTTTTGATGCTGAAACATAATCTGGTAATGAACATGAACCTAGTGATAATGTTAATGATGATGTTCATGTTGATGCTCAACCTAGCAATAATAATGATGTAGAAATTGAACCTGTTGTTGATATTGATAACCCACAATCAAAGAATCAACGTTATGATAAGGGAGACTTTGTTGCTAGGAAGCACGGTAAAGAAAGAGAACCATGGGTTCAACAACCCATGCCTTTTCCTCCTAAACCATCCAAGAAAAAGGATGATGAGGATTTTGAGCGCTTTGCTGAAATGATTAGACCTATCTTTTTGCGTATGCGTTTGACTGATATGCTTAAAATGAATCCTTATGCTAAATATATGAAAGATATTGTTACAAATAAGAGAAAGATACCTGAAGCTGAAATTTCCACCATGTTTGCTAATTATACTTTTAAGGGTGGAATACCAAAGAAATTTGGAGATTCAGGAGTACCAACTATACCATGCTCCATTAAAAGAAACTATGTTAAAACTGCTTTATGTGATCTTGGATCCAGTGTTAGTGTTATGCCTCTCTCCTTATATCGTAGACTTGATTTGAGTAAGTTGACACCTACTGAAATATCTTTGCAAATGGCTGATAAATCAACTGCTATACCTATCGGTGTTTGTGAGGATGTGCCTGTTATGGTTGCAAACGTTACTATTTTAACAGACTTTGTTATTCTTGATATTCCCGAGGACGATAGTATGTCTATTATTCTTGGAAGACCCTTTTTGAATACTGTAGGGGCTGTTATTGATTGCACCAAAGGCAATGTCACTTTTCATGTTAATGGTAATGAGCATACGGTACACTTTCCGAGGAAACAACCTCAAGTCCATAGTATCAATTCTATTGGAAAATTTTCAACAATTACTATCGGAGGTTTTGAATTTCCTCTTCCTACTGTCAAGAAGAAATATGATATTCTTATTGTTGGGGACATGCATATCCCCATTGAGGTAACATAGTGTTATTCGAAAATTCTCCGGTTTCATGTTATTCGAAATGAGTTTGTTAACAAGACCTGATCAACCTTGTTAGTGGATTCATTTTGATGTGCATGAGATGGATGAATTTAGGAAACACAACTCTCTGTATCCCCCTTTTACTTTCTGTTATTTATATTAAATAAAGCAAAAATAGTATTTTTCTGTCTGTTTTCTGAATTATCCATGCAATAAAAAATACCCCGAAAATAAAAGTTCTCCAAATGCCCTGAAAATTAAATCTGATTTTTTTCTAAAATATTTGAGAATATCTGGCACTGAGAACACAACAGGGGGAGCAAGCACCTGGCCATGAGGGTCTAGGGCGCGCCCACCCCCCTGGGCGTGCCCCTCTGCCTCGTGAGCCCATGGTGGCTCCCCTCCACTTATTCCAGCTACCACACACTCCTTCTTCCTCCCAAAAAAATCACTAGCCAGCTCAAACCCGAGTTCAAGCTCATCTTGCTGCCATTTTCGATCTCCTTGCTAAAAGCTCCATTCACAAAACTGCTTTGGGGGATTGTTCTTTGGTATGTGACTCCTCCATTGGTCCAATTAGTTTTTGTTCTAGTGCTTTATTCATTGCAATTTTTTGCTGCTTAGGTGACCTTTTTCTTGAGCTTGCAGGTCAAATTTATATGGTCAAAAGTAGTTTTAATGCATGATATATCCTCTAGGCACTTGTAGGAGTAGTTGCTATCAATTTTATTGAGCTTGGTTCACTTTTATTTTCAAGTTGCTAAAAATTTCAGAAAATTTCAAAAAAAGATGAAGAGATTTTTTAGAGGCTCATCGAGCCGAAGCTCGAAGGATAAACAAAGTGAAGAGAACAAGAAGCCCAAGTATAATCTCCCTCGCACCGCGAAGGTTTGGCCGTGTGAATGGCCTTGTGATGATTTCTTGAGAGCAACCGGGATTTATGATGATTTCTATGAGTTGGCTGAGAATGTAGGCCTCACCACCTTCCTCCACGGCCAACGCGAACAGTATCTCTTACTCACCAATATCTTTGTGCAAAACTTTCATTTTCCATGCTAGGAGCTCACCACCTACGATGGAATTTTATTTATATGATGAGCATAAGGAGATGTCACTTCGTGATTTTTGTCGGGTTTGTTTGATCCCTTTTGAGGGCAGTGTAGAGGAACCACATCGTGACGATGTGGAAGGGTTTATTGATACAATTGCTCTAGGGGAAACGAGGAAAGTTTCCGATGCAAGAATTACTAGCATACATTTTCCTGTTTTACGTTACTTCGCTATATTTGCCAGTAGATGCTTAATTGGTCGTGGAAACTATGGCAACCTTAGTGCCCCTGATATTGTTATTTTGTGGCATGCCTTGTTCCGTGTTGACACATTTAGTATGGGCGCTATTGTTGCAAAGCGATTAAATCTTAACCGTACTAAGGGCCCCATCTTGGGAGGTATCTTTGCCTCGCGCCTCGCTGCACATTTTAACATACCTATTAGGCATTATGAGAAGGAAGAGAAGTTGCTGCCTCCTGTTTTTCTAGACTATAAGAGTATGGTAGCACATGATTTTATCGTTAAGAATAAGGAAAAGATGATTAAGTACAAGCTGATATTTGATAAAAATCACCCTGAGACTATTACTTTGCCTGGTCCTTCCTTGTTTGACTTATCTGCAGGCAAGTACCTTGTTCCACCGGAGGCCATTCACGCCTACCGAAACCGCACACCAGCTACAGAGCCAGAGCCAGAACCACAATTTGATCCTCACCGGCAGTCTGTTTATCAGTGGAATCCGGAAGAGATTGCCAACCAATGGCACCAGGGGGATCCTTCTCAGTATGACCCCAACTATTACTTTGGATATCTGCTAGGCCAGCCGTGGCCATAAACCAACTTAGGCCAAAAGCCTAAGCTTGGGGGAGTATGTATCTCTCACCGACATTACATTCATGTTCACACACTCATGCTAGCTATCGGTGCTCATACTTTTTCATTGTAATATCCATGCTAGTTTATTTTCCTTTTTATGCTTTCTTCTTGTGTGTTTGAAAAACCTTAAGAAAAACAACAAAAAATTGTTATAGCTTTTAGCTAGTTTACTTTGCATGTTGTAGTAGTAGTAATTAAAAAGAAAACCCAAAAAGATTTCTCGTTCTTCTTTTGCTTGTTGGGAGCTTTCTTGTGTAAATAGTTTTGTTTCTTTTCTGTTCTTTGGGGGTCGAGAGGAGAAGACCATGATTAAAATGTTAAGTAGCTCTTATATGCATTATTTTGATCTAGCGAAGAGCCCATATTACCTTGTGTTCTCTCTTGAATTGAATGCTTGCAGATTCCAGCTTAGTCCAATGCATGTGCACTATTATTATCCACACTATTCGGTCGTGCAAGTGAAAGGCAATAATGACGATATATGATGAACTTATTGAGATGAGAAAAGTTGGTATGAACTCGAGCTATCCTGTTTTTGTAAATATGGTTAGTTCATCGTTCCTGATTCAGCCTATTATGAAAGAAACATGTTTGCAATGACAATTAGAGATTTTAGTTGCTTATGCCATGCTTAATTAGCTAGGAGCTTATAATGGTTTACCTTGCGTGCCAACATGCCATTAAAATGGTTGTGATGTGGTATGATAGGGTGGTATCCTCCTTTGAACGATTCGAGTGGCTTGACTTGGCACATGTTCACGCATGTAGTTGAAACAAAATCAACATAGCCTCTACGATATTTATGTTCATGGTGCATTATATCCTACTCATGCTTGCATTTGGTGTTGATTAATTTCAATGCATGTCCATGGCTGTTGTCGCTCTCTAGCTGGTCGCTTCCCAGTCTTTTTCTAGCCTTCACTTGTACTAAGCGGGAATACTGCTTATACATCCAACTCCATAAACCCCAAAGTTTTCCATATGAGTCCACCATACCTACCTATATACGGTATCTACCTGCCATTCCAAGTAAATTTGTATGTGCCAAACTCTAAACCTTCAAATAAACATTCTGTTTTGTATGCTCGAATAGCTCATGTGTCAACTAGGGTTGTATGTATCTTCCATGCTAGGCAGGTTATTCTCAAGAGGAGTGGACTCCGCTCCTCACTCACGAGAAAATGGCTGGTCATCAGGATGCCCAGTCCCATGCTTTATGCAAATCAAATCAAAATAACTGCAAACAAAACTTCCCCGGGACTCTTGTTAGTTGGAGGCTTGAGCACTGCGTTGGTTTTCCCTTGAAGAGGAAAGGGTGATGCATGCTACCTCTTGAGCACTGTGTTGGTTTTCCCTTGAAGAGGAAATGGTGATGCAGCAAAGTAGCGTAAGTATTTCCCTCAGTTTTTGAGAACCAAGGTATCAATCCAGCAGGAGTCCACGCACGAGTCCCTCGCACCTACACAAACAAATAAATCCTCGCAACCAACGCGATAAGGGGTTGGCAATCCCTACACGGTCACTTACGAGAGTGAGATCTGATAGATATGATAACATAATATTTTTGGTATTTTTATGATAAATATGCAAAGTAAAATAAATGGCAAAGGAAATAACTAAGTATTGGAAGATAAATATGATGGAAGATAGACCCGGGGGCCATAGGTTTCACTAGTGGTTTCTCTCAAGAGCATAAGTATTCACGGTGGGTAAACAAATTACTGTTGAGCAATTGACAAAATTGAGCATAGTTATGAGAATATCTAGGTATGATCATGTATATAGGCATCGCGTCCGAGACAAGTAGACCGACTCCTGCCCGCATCTACTACTATTACTCCACATGTCGACCGCTATCCAGCATGCATCTAGAGTATTAAGTTCAAGAGAACAGAGTAACGCTTTAAGTAAGATGACATGATGTAGAGGGATAAACTCATGCAATATGATATAAACCCCATCTTATTATCCTCGATGGCAACAATACAATACGTGCCTTGCTGCCCCTACTGTCACTGGGAAAGGACACCGCAAGATTGAACCCAAAGCTAAGCACTTCTCCCATTGCAAGAAAGATCAATCTAGTAGGCCAAACCAAACTGATAATTCGAAGAGACTTGCAAAGATAACCAATCATACATAAAAGAATTTAGAGAAGATTCAAATATTGTTCATAGATAAACTTGATCATAAACCCACAATTCATCAGTCTCAACAAACACATCGCAAAAGAAGATTACATCGAATAGATCTCCACAAGAGAGGGGGAGAACTTTGTATTGAGATCCAAAAAGAGAGAAGAAGCCATCTAGCTAATAACTATGGACCTGAAGGTCTGAGGTAAACTACTCACACTTCATTGGAGGGGCTATGGTGTTGATGTAGAAGCCCTCCGTGATCGATGCCTCCTCCGGCGGAGCTCCGGAATAGGCCCCAAGATGGGATCTCGTGGATACAGAAAGTTACGGCGATGGAATTAGGGTTTTGGCTCTGTATCTGGTAGTTTAGGGGTACGTATGTATATATAGGAGGAAGGGGTACGTCAGTGGAGCAACAGGGGGGCCACGAGGGTGGAGGGCGCGCCTGGGGGGGCGGGGGGTAGGCGTGCCCCCTACCTTGTGGCCTCCTGTTGATGTCTTGACTAGGGTCCAAGTCCTCTAGATCACGTTCGTTCCGAAAATCACGTTCCTGAAGGTTTCATTCCGTTTGGACTCCGTTTGATATTCTTTTTCTGCGAAACTCTGAAATAGGCAAAAAAACGGCAATTTTGGGCTGGGCCTCCGGTTAATAGGTTAGTCCCAAAAATAATATAAAAGTGTATAATAAAGCCCAATAATGTCCAAAATAGAATATAATATAGCATGGAACAATAAAAAATTATAGATATGTTGGCGACGTATCAAGCATCCCCAAGCTTAATTCCTGCTCGTCCTCGAGTAGGTAAATGATAAAAAACAGAATTTTTGATGTGGAATGCTACTTGGCATAATCTCAATGTAATTCTTCTTAATTGTGGTATGAATATTCAGATCCAAAAGATTCAATATAAAAGTTTAATATTGACATAAAATAATAATACTTCAAGCATACTAACTAAGCAATTATGTCCTCTCAAAATAACATGGCCAAAGAAAGTTCATCCCTACAAAATCATATAGTTTAATCATGCTCCATTTTTGTCACACAAGAATGCTCTCATCATGCACAACCCCGATGACAAGCCAAGCAATTGTTTCATACTTTAGTAATCTCAAACTTTTTCAACCTTCACGCAATACATGAGCGTGAGCCATGGATATAGCACTATGGGTGGAATAGAATATAATGATGGGGGTTATGTGGAGAAGACAAAAAAGGGAGAAAGTCTCACATCAACGAGGCTAATCAATGAGCTATGGAGATGCCCATCAATTGATGTTAATGCAAGGAGTAGGGATTGCCATGCAACGAATGCACTAGAGCTAAATATATGAAAACTCAACAAAAGAAACTAAGTGGGTGTGCATCCAACTTGCTTGCTCACGAAGACCCAGGGCATTTGAGGAAGCCCATTGTTGGAATATACAAGCCAAGTTCTATAATGAAAAGTTCCCACTAGTATATGAAAGTGACAAAACAAAGACTCTCTATCATGAAGATTATGGTGCTACTTTGAAGCACAGGTGTGGTAAAAAGGATAGTAACATTGTCCCTTCTCTCTTTTTCTCTCATTTTTTGGGGCCTTCTCTTTTTTATGGACTTTCTCTTTTTTTCCTCACTTGGGACAATGCTCTAGATAATGATGATCATCACACCTGTATTTATTTACAACTCAATGATTTCAACTCGATACTAGAACAAAGTAGGACTCTATATGAATGCCTCCGACGGTGTACCGGGATATGCAATGAACCAAGAGTGACATGTATGAAAGGATTATGAATGGTGGCGTTGCCACAAATACTATGTCAACTACATGATCATGCAAAGCAATATGACAATGATGAATGTGTCATGATAAATGGAACGGTGGAAAGTTGCATGGCAATATATCTCGGAATGGCTATGGGAATGCCATAATAGGTAGGTATGGTGGTTGTTTTGAGGAATATATAAGGAGGTTTATGTGTGAAAGAGCGTATCATATCACGGGGTTTGGATGCACCAGCGAAGTTTGCATCAACTCTCAATATGAGAAAGGGCAATGCATGGTACCGAAGAGGCTAGCAATGATGGAAAGGTGAGAGTGAGTATAATCCATGGACTCAACATTAGTCATAAAGAACTCACATACTTATTGCAAAAATCTACAAGTCATCAAAAACCAAGCACTACGCGCATGCTCCTAGGGGGATAGATTGGTAGGAAAAGACCATCACTCATCCCCGACCGCCACTCATAAGTAAGACAATCAAAGAACACCTCATGTTTCAAATTTGTTACATAACGTTTACCATATGTGCATGCTACGGGACTTGCAAACTTCAACACAAGTATTTTTCAAATTCACAACTACTCAACTAGCACAACTTTGATATCACTACCTCCATGTCTCAAAACAATCATCAAGCATCAAACTTCTCTTAGTATTCAACACACTCATAAGAAAGTTTTTACTAGTCTTGAATACCTAGCATATTAGGATTATTTAAATAAATTACCATGCTATTTAAGACTCTCAAAATAATCTAAGTGAATCATGAGAGAATAATAGTTTCTATAAAACAAATCCACCGACGTGCTCTAAAAGATATAAGTGAAGTACTAGAGCAAAAACTATATAACTCAAAAGATATAAGTGAAGCACATAGAGTATTCTAATAATTTCCAAATCATGTGTGTCTCTCTCAAAAGGTGTGTACGGCAAGGATGATTGTGGTAAAATAAAAAGCAAAGACTCAAATCATACAAGACGCTCCAATCAAAACACATATCATGTGGTGAATAAAAATATAGCTCCAAGTAAAGTTACCGATGGAAGTAGACGAAAGAGGGGATGACTTTCGGGGCATCCCCAAGCTTTGGATTTTAGGTGTCCTTAGATTATCTTGGGGTGCCATGGGAATCCCCAAGCTTAGGCTATTGCCACTCCTTGTTCCATAATCCATCAAATCTTTCACCCAAAACTTGAAAACTTCATAACACAAAACTTAAAGTAGAAAATCTCATGAGCTCCGTTAGCGAAAGAAAACAAAACACCACTTCAAGGTAATGTAATGAACTCATTATTTAGTTATATTGGTTTTAAACCTACTGCATTACAAATTCTCTATGGTTTATAAAATATTTTACTAGCCATAGATTCATCAAAATAAGCAAACAACACACGAAAAAAAGAATCTGTCAAAAACAGAACAGTCTGTAGTAATCTGTAGCTAACGCAAGATATGGAACCCCAAAAATTCTAAAATAAATTGTTGTACGTGAATAATTTATCTATTAATCATATGAAAAAATAATTAACCAAATATCACTTTCCAAATAAAAATGGCAGCAATTCTCGTGAGCGCTAAAGTTTCTGTTTTTTACAGCAAGATTAAAAAGACTTTCCCCAAGTCTTCCCAACGGTTCTACTTGGCACAAACACTAATTAAACACAAAAAACAACCAAAACAGAGGCTAGATAAATTATTTATTACTAAACATGAGAAAAAGCAAGGAATAAAAATAAAATTGGGTTGCCTCCCAACAAGCGCTATCGTTTAACGCCCCTAGCTAGGCATAAAAAGCAAGGATAGATCTAGGTATTGTCGTCTTTGGTTGGCAATCCATAAGTGGCTCTCATAATAGATTCATAAGATAATTTAATTATCTTTCTAGGGAATTGTTCCATGCCTTTCCTTAACGGAAATTGGAATCTAATAATCCCTTCCTTTATATCAATAATTGCACCAATCGTTCTAAGGAAAGGTCTACCAAGAATAATAGGACATGAAGGATTGCAATCTATGTCAAGAACAATAAAATCTACGAGCACATAATTCCTATTTGCAACAATAAGAACATCATTAATTCTTCCCATAGGTTTCTTAATAGTGGAATCCGCCAGGTGCAAGTTTAAAGAGCAATCATCAAAATCACGGAAACCTAGCAAATCACACAAAGTCTTTGGAATCGTGGAAACACTAGCACCAAAATCACACAAAGCATAGCATTCATGATCTTTAATTTTAATTTTAATAGTAAGTTCCCACTCATCATAAAGTTTTCTAGGGATAGAAACTTCCAACTCAAGTTTTTCTTCATAAGATTGCATCAAAGCATCAACGATATGTTTAGTAAAAGCTTTATTTTGAATATAAGCATGAGGAGAATTTAGCACGGATTGCAACAAGGAAATACAATCTATCAAATAGCAATTGTCATAATTAAATTCCTTGAAATCCAAAATAGTGGGTTCATCGATATTTAAAGTTTTGACTTCTTCAATCCCACTTTTAACAATTTTAGCATCAAGATCTAAAGACTCCGAATTTTTCGAACGCCTTCTAGGTAAAGGTGGATCATATTCAGTCCATCATTATCAAGATTCATATTGCAAAACAAAGATTTAATAGGGGACACATCAATAACTTTTAGATCTTCATCTTTATTATCATGGAAACTAGAAGAACACGCTTTTATAAAGCACTCTTTCTTAGCACGCATCCTAGCGGTTCTTTCTTTGCACTCATCAATGGAAATTCTCATGGCTTTGAGAGACTCATTGATATCATGCTTAGGTGGAATAGATATAAGTTTCAAAGAATCAGCATCAAGAGAAATTCTATCAACGTTCCTAGCCAACTCATCAATCTTAAGCATTTTTTCTTCAATCAAAGCATTGAAATTCTTTTTGCAGAGTAATAAATTCTTTAATATTAGATTCAAAATCATAGGGCATCTTATTATAATTTCCATAAGAATTGTTGTAGGAAAATTACCATAATTATTAGAGGAATTACTAGGATACGTCCTAGGATTAAAGTTTCCTCTATACGTGTTGTTACCAAAAGTATTCCTACCAACAAAATTCACATCCATAGATTCATTATTATTCTCAATCAAAGTAGACAAAGGCATATCATTAGGATCAGAAGAAACACCTTTGTTAGCAAATAATTTCATAAGTTCATCCATCTTTCCACTCAAAACATTAATTTCTTCTATCACATGCACTTTTTATTAGTAGATCTTTCAGTGTGCCATTGAGAATAATTAACCATAATATTATCTAGGAGTTTAGTAGATTCTCCTAAAGTGATTTCCATAAAAGTGCCTCCCGCAGCCGAATCTAAAAGATTTCTAGAAGCAAAATTAAATCCGGCATAAAAATTTTGTATAGTCATCCACAAATTCAAACCATGCGTAGGGAAATTACGTATCATTAATTTCATCCTCTCCCAAGCTTGTGCAACATGTTCATGATCAAGTGGCTTAAAATTCATAATATCGTTTCTAAGAGAGATAATCTTAGCGGGATGAACATACTTAGAGATAAAAGCATCTTTGCACTTATTCTAAGAATCAGTACTATTTTTAGGCAAAGACGAAAACCAAGCTTTAGCACGATCTCTAAGCGAAAAAGAAAATAGATTCAATTTAACAATATCATTATCCACATCTTTCTTATTTTGCATATCACACAAATCAACGAAGCTATTTAGATGGGTAGCGGCATCTTCACTAGGAAGGCTGGTGAATTGATCTTTCATGACAAGATTCAACAAAGCAACATTGATTTCACAAGATTCAGTATCGGTAAGAGGAGAAATCGGAGTGCTAAGGAAATCATTGTTGTTGGTATTGGTAAAGTCACACAATTTAGTATTTTCTAGAGCCATCGTGACAAGCAAGGAATCCAACACACGAGCAAACAAGAGACGGGCAAAAAGAGGCAAACGGAAAAGAAAGGGAGGATGGAGAGAGAGGGGGCGAATAAAACGGCAAGGGTGAAGTGGGGGAGAGGAAAACGAGAGGCAAATGGCAAATAATGTAATGCGGGAGATAAGGTTTTGTGATGGGTACTTGGTGTGTTGACTTTTGCGTAGACCCCCCCGGCAACGGCGCCAGAAATCCTTCTTGCTACCTCTTGAGCACTGCGTTGGTTTTCCCTTGAAGAGGAAAGGGTGATGCAGAAAAGTAGCGTAAGTATTTCCCTCAGTTTTTGAGAACAAAGGTATCAATCCAGTAGGAGGCCACACACGAGTCCCTCGCACCTACACAAACAAATAAATCCTCGCAACCAACGCGATACGGGGTTGTCAATCCCTACACGGTCACTTATGAGAGTGAGATCTGATAGATCTGATACAATAATATTTTTGGTATTTATATGATAAAGATGCACAGTAAAATAAATGTCAACGGAAATAACTAAGTATTGGAAGATTAATATGATGGAAGATAGACCCGGGGGCCATAGGTTTCACTAGTGGCTTCTCTCCAGAGCATAAGTATTCACGGTGGGTAAACAAATTACTGTTGAGAAATTGACAGAATTGAGCATAGTTATGAGAATATCTAGGTATGATCATGTATATAGGCATCACGTCCGAGACAAGTAGACCGACTCCTGCCTGCATCTACTACTATTACTCCACACATCGACCGCTATCCAGCATGCATCTAGAGTATTAAGTTCAAGAGAACAGAGTAACACTTTAAGTAAGATGACATGATATAGAGGGATAAACTCATGCAATATGATATAAACCCCATCTTGTTATCCTCGATGGCAACAATACAATACGTGCCTTGTTGCCCCTACTGTCACTGGGAAAGGACACCGCAAGATTGAACCCAAAGCTAAGCACTTCTCCCATTGCAAGAAAGATCAATCTAGTAGGCCAAACCAAACTGATAATTCGAAGAGACTTGCAAAGATAACCAATCATACATAAAAGAATTCGGAGAAAAATCAAATATTGTTCATAGATAAACTTGATCATAAACCCACAATTCATCGGTCTCAACAAACACACCGCAAAAGAAGATTACATCGAATAGATCTCCACAAGAGAGGGGGAGAACTTTTTTTTGAGATTCAAAAAGAGAGAAGAAGCCATCTAGCTAATAACTATGGACCCGAAGGTCTGAGGTAAACTACTCACACTTCATCGGAGGGGCTATGGTGTTGATGTAGAAGACCTCCGTGATCGATGCCTCCTCCGGCGGAGCTCCGGAACAGGCCCCAAGATGGGATCTTGTGGATACAGAAAGTTACGGCGGTGGAATTAGGGTTTTGGCTCCGTATCTGGTAGTTTGGGGGTACGTAGGTATATATAGGAGGAAGGAGTATGTCGGTGGAGCAACAGGGGGCCCACGAGGGTGGAGGGCGCGCCCAAGGGGGTAGGCGCGCCCCCTACCTCGTGGCCTCCTGGTTGATGTCTTGACGTAGGGTCCAAGTCCTTTGGATCACGTTCGTTCCGAAAATCACGTTCCTGAAGGTTTCATTCCGTTTGGACTCCGTTTGATATTCTTTTTCTGCAGAACTCTGAAATAGGCAAAAAAACAGCAATTCTGGGTTGGGCCTCCGGTTAATAGGTTAGTCCCAAAAATAATATAAAAGTGTATAATAAAGCTCAATAATGTCCAAAACAGAATATAATATAGCATGGAACAATCAAAATTATAGATACATTGGATACGTATCAATGCAGTAGAGCAGCGTAAGTATTTTCCTCGGTTTTTTAGAACCAAGGTATCAATCCAGTAGGAGACCACGTGCGAGTCACCTCATACTTACACAAACAAATAAGAACCTCGCAACCAACGCGATAAAGGGGTTGTCAATCCCTTCACGGCCACTTGCAAGAGTGAGATCTGATAGAGATGATAATAATAAGATAAATATTTTTGGTATTTTTATATGATATAGATTGAAACTAAATAAAGCAAAGTAAACGATGCCAGAAATAGCTAGTAGACGGAAGATAAATATGATGGAAAATAGACCCGGGGGCCATAGGTTTCACTAGTGGCTTCACTCAAGATAGCATAAGTATTACGGTGGGTGAACAAATTACTGTCGAGCAATTGATAGAAAAGCGAATAATTATGAGAATATCTAGGCAAGATCATGTATATAGGCATCATGTCCGAGACAAGTAGACCAAAACGATTCTGCATCTACCACTATTACTCCACACATCGACCGCTATCCAGCATGCATCTAGAGTATTAAGTTCATAATAATAGAGTAACGCCTTAAACAAGATGACATGATGTAGAGGGATAAACTCATGCAATATGATATAAACCCCATCTTTTTATCCTCGATGGTAACAATACAATACGTGTCATTTCCCTTTCTGTCACTGGGATCGAGCACCGCAAGATTGAACCCAAAGCTAAGCACTTCTCCCATTGCAAGAAAGATCAATCTAGTAGGCCAAACCAAACTGATAATTCGAAGAGACTTGCAAATATAAACCAATCATACATAAAAGAATTTGGAGAAGATTCAAATATTGTTCATAGATAAACTTGATCATAAATCCATAATTCATCGGATCTCGACAAACACACCGCAAAAGAAGATTACATCAAATAGATCTCCAAGAGAATTGAGGAGAACTTTGTATTGAGATCCAAAGAGAGAGAAGAAGCCATCTAGCTACTAGCTATGGACCCGAAGGTCTGAAGTAAACTACTCACACATCATCGGAGAGGCCATGGAGTTGATGTAGAGGCCCTCCGTGATCAATACCCCCTTCGGTGGAGCTCCGAAAAAGGCCCCAAGATGGGATCTCTTGGGTACAGAAGGTTGTGGCGGTGGAATTAGGTTTTCGTGGTGCTCCTGGATGTTTGGGGGTACGTGGATATATATAGGAGGAAGAAGTACGTCGATGGAGCAATGAGGGGCCCACAAGGGTGGAGGGCGCACCCCCTGCCTCGTGGCCTCCTCGGTTGTTTCTTTACGCCCACTCCAAGTCTCATGGATCACGTTCGTTGATAAAATCACATTCCCGAAGGTTTCATACCGTTTGGACTCCGTTTGATATTCCTTTTCGGCGAAACACTGAAATAGGCAAAAAACAGCAATTTGGGTTGGGCCTCCGATTAATAAGTTAGTCGCAAAAATAATATAAATGTGTAAAAATAAGCCCATTAACATCCAAAATAGATAATATAATAGCATGGAGCAATCAAAAATTATAGATACGTTGGAGGCGTATCAGCATCCCCAAGCTTAATTCCTGCTCGTCCTTGAGTAGGTAAATGATAAAGAAAAGAATTTTTGATGTGGAATGCTTCCTAATATATTTCTCAATGTAATTTTTCTTTAATGTGGCATGAGTGTTTAGATCCGAAAGATTCAAGATAAAAGTTTAATATTGACATAGAAATAATAATACTTCAAGCATACTAACTAAGCAATCATGTCTTCTCAAAATAACATGACCAAAGAAAGTTATCCCTACAAAATCATATAGTCTGGCTATGCTCTATCTTCATCACACAAAATATTAAATCATGCACAACCCCGATGACAAGTCAAGCAATTGTTTCATACTTTTGATGTTCTCAAACTTTTTCAATCTTCATGCAATATATGAGCGTGAGCCATGAATATAGTACTATGGTGGAATAGAATGGTGGTTGTGGAGAAGACAAAAAAATAAGAAGATAGTCTCACATCAACTAGGCGTATCAATGGGCTATGGAGATGCCCATCAATAGATATCAATGTGAGTGAGTAGGGATTGCCATGCAACGGATGCACTAGAGCTATAAATGTATGAAAGCTCAACAAAAGAAACTACGTGGGTGTGCATCCAACTTGCTTGCTCACGAAGACCTAGGGCAATTTGAGGAAGCCCATCATTATAATATACAATCCAAGTTCTATAATGTAAGATTCCCACTAGTTTATGAAAGTGACAACATAGGAGACTCTCTATCATGAAGATCATGGTGCTACTTTGAAGCACAGGTGTGGAAAAAGGATAGTAACATTGTCCCTTCTCTTTTTTTCTCTCATTTCATTTTTTTATTTGGGTCTTCTTCTTTTTTTTTGGCCTTTTTTTATTTTTTTATTTTTCGTCCGGAGTCTCATCCCGACTTGTGGGGGGATCATAGTCTCCATCATCCTTTCCTCACTGGGACAATGCTCTAATAATGATGATCATCACACTTCTTTTTACTTACAACTCAAGAATCACAACTCAATACTTAGAACAAAATATGACTATGTGAATGCCTCCGGCGGTGTACCGGGATAATGAATCAAGAGTGACATGTATGAAAGAATTATGAACGGTGGCTTTGCCACAAATACGATGTCAACTACATGATCATGCAAAGCAATATGACAATGATGAAGTGTGTCATAGCAAACGGAACGGTGGAAAGTTGCATGGCAATATATCTCGGAATGGCTATGGAAATGCCATAATAGTTAGGTATGGTGGCTGTTTTGAGGAAGGTATATGGTGGGTTTATGGTACCGGCGAAAGTTGCGCGGTACTAGAGAGGCTAGCAAATGTAGAAGGGTGAGGGTGCGTATAATCCATGGACTCAACATTAGTCATAAAGAACTCACATACTTATTGTAAAAATCTATTAGTTATCGAAACAAAGTACTACGCGCATGCTCCTAGGGGGATAGATTGGTAGGAAAAGACCATCGCTCGTCCCCGACCGCCACTCATAAGGAAGGCAATCAATAAATAAGTCATGCTCCGACTTCATCACATAACGGTTCACCATACGTGCATTCTACAGGAATCACAAACTTCAACACAAGTATTTCTCAAATTCACAACTACTCAACTAGCATGACTCTAATATCACCATCTCCATATCTCAAAACAATCATCAAGTATCAAACTTATCTTAGTATTCAATGCACTTGTATGAATTTTTTTATTATTGCCATGTTGTTCTAAAGGACTCTCAAAATAATAAAAGTGAAGCATGGGAGATCAATTATTTCTATGAAATAGAACCACCGCCGTGCTCTAAAAGATATAAGTGAAGCACTAGAGCAAAAACTATATAGCTCAAAAGATATAAGTGAAGCACATAGAGTATTCTAATAAATTTCAAATCATATGAGTCTCTCTCAAAAGGTGTGTACATCAAGGATGATTGTGGTAAACTAAAAAGCAAATACTCAAATCATACAAGATGCTCCAAGCAAAACACATATCATGTGGCGAATAAAAATATAGCTCCAAGTAAAGTTACCGATAGACGAAGACAAAAGAGGGGATGCCTTCCGGGGCATCCCCAAGCTTAGGCTTTTTCGTGTCCTTGTATTTTACCTTGGGGTGCCATGGGCATCCCCAAGATTAGGCTCTTGCCACTCCTTGTTTCATAATCCATCAAATCTTTACCCAAAACTTGAAAACTTCACAACACAAAACTTAAATAGAAAATCTCGTGAGCTCCGTTAGTGAAAGAAAACAAAACACCACTTCAAGGTACTGTAATAAACTCATTCTTTATTTATATTGGTGTTACACCTACTGTATTCCAACTTCCCTATGGTTTATAAACTCTTTTACTAGCCATAGATTCATCAAAATAAGCAAACAACACACAAAAAACAGAATCTGTCAAAAACAGAACAGTCTGTAGTAATCTGTAACTAACACAAACTTATGTAACCCCAAAAATTCTAAAATAAATTTCTGGACGTGATGAATTTATCTATTAATCATCTGCAAAAAGAATTAACTAAATATCACTCTCCAATAAAAAATTGCAGCAATTCTCGTGAACGCTAAAGTTTCTATTTTTTACAGCAAGATTAAAAAGACTTCCCCCAAGTCTTCTCAACGGTTCTACCTGGCACAAACACTAATTAAACACACAAAAACACAACCAAAACAGAGGCTAGATAAATTTTTCATTACTAAACAGGAGCAAAAATCAAATAATAAAAATAAAATTGGGTTGCCTCCCAACAAGCGCTATCGTTTAACGCCCCTAGCTAGGCATAAAAGCGAAGATAGATCTAGGTATTGCCATCTTTGGTAGGCAATCCATAAGTGGCTCTCATAATAGATTCATATGCTAATTTAACTTTTTTCTAGGGAAGTGTTCCATGCCTTTCCTTAACAGAAATTGGAATTTAATATTTCCTTCCTTCATATCAATAGTTGCACCAATCATTCTAAGGAAAGGTCTACCAAGAATAATAGGACATGAAGGATTGCAATCTATATCAAGAACAATGAAATATATGGGCACATAATTCCTATTTGCAACAATAAGAACATAATTAATCTTTCCCATAGGTTTCTTAATAGTGGAATCCGCAATATGCAAGTTTAGAGAACAGTCATCAAATTCATTGAAACCTAGCAAATCACACAAAGTTTTTGGAATCGTGGAAACACTAGCACCCAAATCACACAAAGCATAGCACTCATGATCTTTATTTTAATTTTAATTGTAGGTTCCCACTCATCATAAAGTTTTCTAGGGATAGAAACTTCCAACTCAAGTTTTTCTTCATAAGATTGTATCAAAGCATCAACGATATGTTTAGTAAAAGCTTTATTTTGACTATAAGCATGAGGAGAATTTAGCATGGATTGCAACAAGGAAATAGAATATATCAAAGAGCAATTATCATAATTAAATTCCTTGAAATCCAAGATAGTGGGTTCGTTGCTATTTAAATTTTTAACCTCTTCAATCCCACTTTTACCAACTTTTGCATCAAGATCTAAAAACTTCAAATCATTGGGACGCCTTATAACTAAAGTTGGCTCATCTCCAGTCCCATAAGTATCAAGATTAATATTGCAAAACAAAGATTTAATAGGGGACACATCAATCACTTTTAGATCTTCATCCTTATTATCATTAAACCTAGAAGAACACGCTTTTACAAAACAATCTATTTTAGCACGCATCCTAGCAGTTCTTTCTTTGCACTCATTAATGGAAATTCTCATGGCTTTGAGAGTCTCATTTATATCATTCTTAGGTGAAATAGATCTAAGTTTCAAAGAATCAACATCAAGAAAAATTCTATCCATGTTCCTAGCCAACTCATCAATCTTAAGCAATTTTTCCTCAATCAAAGCATTGAAACTCTTTTCCGAAGTAATAAATTATTTAATACTAGATTCAAAATCAGAGGGCATCTTATTATAATTTCTATAAGAATTGTTGTAGGAATTACCATAATTACTAGAGGAATTACTAGGAAATGGCCTAGAATTAAAATTACCTCTATACGCGTTATTACCAAAATTGTTCCTACCAACAAAATTCACATCCATAGATTCATTATTATTCTCAATCAAATTAGACAAAGGCATATCATTAGGACCAGTAGGAGCACTCTTATTGGCAAACAATTTCATAAGTTCATCCATCTTTCCACTCAAAACATTAATCTCTTCAATTGCATGCACTTTTTTACTAGTAGATCTTTCAGTGTGCCATTGAGAATAATTAACCATAATATTATCTAGGAGTTTGGTAGCTTCTCCTAAAGTGATTTCCATAAAAGTGCCTCTCGCGACCGAATCTAAAAGATTTCTAGAAGCAAAATTCAATCCGGCATAAAAAATTTGTATAATCATCCATAAATTCAAACCATGTGATGGGCAATTACGTATCATTGATTTCAGCCTCTCCCAAGTTTGTGCAACATGTTCATGATCAAGTTTCTTAAAATTCATAATATCATTTCTAAGAGAGATGATCTTAGCGGGAGGAAAATACTTAGAGATAAAAGCATCTTTGCACTTGTTCCATGAATCAATACTATTTTTAGGCAAAGACAAAACCAAGCTTTAGCATGATCTCTAGGCGAAAAAGGAAATAACTTCAATTTAACAATATCATTATCCATATCTTTCTTATTTTGCATATCACACAAATCAACAAAATCGTTTAGATGGGAAGCAGCATCTTCACTAGGATGGCCAGAAAACGGATCTTTCATGACAAGATTCAGCAAAGCAGTATTAATTTCACAAGATTTAGCATCGGTAAGAGGAGCAATCGGAGTGCTAATAAAATCATTATTGTTGGTATTCTCAAAGTCACACAATTTAGTATTATCTTGAGCCATCGCGACAAGCAAGCAATCCAACACACAAGCAAACAAGAAACAAGCGGAAAAAAAGGCGAACGGAAAGATAGGCAAAAGGAAAAGAGGGCGAATAAAACGGTAAGCGTGAAGTGGGGGAGAGTAAAACGAGAGGCAAATGGCAAATAATGTAATGCGAAGGATAAGAGTTGTGATGGGTACTTGGTATGTCTTGACTTGGCGTAGATCTCCCCGGCAACGGCGCCAGAAATCCTTCTTGCTACCTCTTGAGCACTGCGTTGGTTTTCCCTTGAAGAGGAAAGGGTGATGCAGTAGAGCAGTGTAAGTATTTCCCTCAGTTTTTGAGAACCAAGGTATCAATCCAGTAGGAGACCACGCGTGAGTCAACTCGTACCTACACAAACAAATAAGAACCTCGCAACCAACGCGATAAAGGGGTTGTCAGTCCCTTCACGGCCACTTGCAAGAGTGAGATCTGATAGAGATGATAATAATAAGATAAATATTTTTGGTATTTTTATATGATATAGATTGAAAGTAAATAAAGAGAAGTAAACGGTGTCAGAAATAGCTAGTAGACGGAAGATAAATATGATGGAAAATAGACTCAGGGGCCATAGGTTTCACTAGTGGCTTCTCTCAAGATAGCATAAGTATTACGATGGGTGAACAAATTACTGTCGGGCAATTGATAGAAAAGCGAATAATTATGAGAATATCTAGGCATGATCATGTATATAGGCATCACGTCCGAGACAAGTAGACCGAAATGATTCTGCATCTACTACTATTACTCCACACATCGACCGCTATCCAGCATGCACCTAGAGTATTAAGTTCATAAGAAGAGAGTAACGCCTTAAGCAAGATGACATGATGTAGAGGGATAAACTCATGCAATATGATATAAACCCCATCTTTTTATCCTCGATGGCAACAATACAATACATGGCGTTTCCCTTTCTGTCACTGGGATCGAGCACCATAAGATTAAACCCAAAGCTAAGCACTTCTTCCATTGCAAGAAAGATCAATCTAGTAGGCCAAACCAAACTGATAATTCGAAGAGACTTGCAAAGATAAACCAATCATACATAAAAGAATTCGGAGAAGATTCAAATATTGTTCATAGATAAACTTGATCATAAACCCACAATTCATCGGATCTCGACAAACACACTGCAAAAGAAGATTACATCGAATAGATCTCCAAGAGAATCGAGGAGAACTTTGTATTGAGATCCAAAGAGAGAGAAGAAGCCAACTAGCTACTAGCTATGGACCCGAAGGTCTGAAGTAAACTACTCACACATCATTGGAGAAGCCATGGAGTTGATGTAAAGGCCCTCCGTGATCAATGCCCCCTCCGGCGGAGCTCCGGAAAAGGCCCCAAGATGGGATCTCTTGGGTACAAAAGGTTGCGGCGGTGGAATTAGGTTTTCGTGATGCTCCTGGATGTTTGGGGTACGTGGATATATATAGGAGGAAGAAGTATGTCGATGGAGCAACGAGGGGCCCACGAGGGTGGAGGGCGTGCCCAGGGGGTAGGCACCCCCCTTGCCTCGTGGCCTCCTCGGTTGTTTCTTGACGCCCACTCCAAGTCTCCTGGATCACGTTCGTTGAGAAAATCATGTTCCCAAAGGTTTCATTCTGTTTGGACTCCGTTTGATATTCCTTTTCGGCGAAACACTGAAATAGGAAAAAAAACAGCAATTTGGGTTGGGCCTCCGGTTAATAGGTTAGTCCCAAAAAATATAAAAGTGTAAAAATAAGCCCATGAACATCCAAAATAGATAATATAATAGCATAGAGCAATCAAAAATTATAGATACGTTAGA
The DNA here is from genome assembly GCF_002162155.2 of Triticum dicoccoides. Classification (NCBI taxonomy): domain Eukaryota; kingdom Viridiplantae; phylum Streptophyta; class Magnoliopsida; order Poales; family Poaceae; genus Triticum; species Triticum dicoccoides. Next base: position 251,389,541 of record NC_041392.1, on the reverse strand, counting down.
GACGTATCACACTCTTTGTTTCGAGGAAGCCATGGATTGATGCTTGTTGGTGGAGGGGGAGTATAAACTTTACCATTCTGTTTAGGAACCGCCTATAATGTGTGTAGCATGGAAGATGTCGAGATCTCTCGGTTGTTATGTTGACAATGAAAGTATACCGCTCAAAATATTATTCATATCTATTTTAAAACCGAGCTCTGGCACCTCTACAAATCCCTGCTTCCCTCTACGAAGGGCCTATCTATTTACTTTTATGTTGAGTCATCATCCTCTTATTAAAAAGCACCAGTTGGAGAGCACCGTTGTCATTTGCATCCATTACTGTTAGTTTACATTGAGTATGACTTGACTGGATCTTTTTTACCATGAATTAGAATGTCTAGTCAGTCCTTGATCTTTAAAGGTGCTCTGCATTTATGTTTTGCGGTCTCGGAAAGGGCTAGCGAGATACCATCTTGTTATATCATATCATGATTGTTTTGAGAAAGTGTTGTCATCCGAGATATATTATTATTGCTCGCTAGTTGATTATGCCATTGATATGAGTAAACATGAGACCTAAATGTTATTGTAAATGTGGTTAGTTCATAATCTTTGCTGAAAACTTGAATGTTGGCTTTACATATTTACAACAACAAGAGCAAACAGAGTTTGTAAAAGTTTTTCTTTATCACTTTCAGTTTATCAACTAAATTGCTTGAGGACAAGCAAATGTTTAAGCTTGGGGAGTTGATATGTCTCCAACATATCTACTTTTTCAAACACTTTTGCCCTTGTTTTGGACTCTAACTTGCATGCTTTTAATGAAACTAACCCGGACTGACGCTATTTTCAGCAGAATTGCCATGGTGTTATTTTGTGCAGAAATAAATTTTTTTTGGAATGACCTGAAAATCAATGGAGAATTATTTTGGAATATATAAAAAATACTAGAAGAAAGATCCACATCAGGGGTCCCACAACCTGTCCACGAGGGTGGGGGGCGCGCCCCCTGCCTCGTGGGCCCCCTGATGCTCCACCGACCTCAACCTTGACTCCATATATTCACTTTCGGGGAGAAAAATAAGGGAGAAGGATTCATCGCGTTTTACAATATGGAGCCGCCGCCAAGCCCTAAACTCTCTCGGAAGGGCTGATCTGGAGTCCGTTCGCGGCTCCGAAGAGGGGAATCCGTCGCCATCGTCATTATCAACTTTCCTCCATCACCAATTTTATGATGCTCACCGCCGTGCGTGAGTAATTCCATCGTAGGCTTGCTGGACGGTGATGGGTTGGATGAGATTTATCATGTAGTCGAGTTAATTTTATTAGGGTTTGATCCCTAGTATCCACTATGTTCTGAGATTGATGTTGCTATGACTTTGCTATGCTTAATGCTTGTCACTAGGGCCCGAGTGCCATGATTTCAGATATGAACCTATTATGTTTTCATCAATATATGAGAGTTCTTAATCCTATCTTGCAAGTCTGTAGTCACCTATTATGTGTTATGATCCGTTAACCCCGAAGTGACAATAATCGGGATATGTATCGGTGATAACCGTAGTTTGAGGAGTTCATGTATTCACTAAGTGTTAATGTTTTGGTCCGGTACTCTATTAAAAGGAGGCCTTAATATCCCTTAGTTTCCAATAGGACCCCGCTGCCATGGGAGGGTAGGACAAAAGGTGTCATGCAAGTTCTTTTCCATAAGCACGTATGACTATATTCGGAATACATGCCTACATTACATTGATGAACTGGAGCTAGTTATGTGTCACCCTAGGTTATGACTGTTACATGATCGATCGCATCCGGCATAATTCTCCATCATTTATCCAATGCCTACGAGATTTTCATGTATTGTTCTTCGCTTATTTACTTTTTCGTTGCTATTATTACAATCACTACAAAACCCAAAAATATTACTTTGCTACCATTACCACTACTATCATATTATTTTGCTACTAAATAGCTTGCTGCAGATATTAAGTTTCCAGGTGTGGTTGAATTGACAACTCGGCTGCTAATACTTGAGAATATTATTTGGCTCCCCTTGTGCCGAATCAATAAATTTGGGTTGAATACTCTACCCTCGAAAACTGTTGCGATCTCCTATACTTGTGGGTTATCACTAGGCGGCTGCAAGGGCGGCCACCTCATGCTTCATCTTCGACGGGATATTATCCCATAGAGTGTTCCCGCTCGCGGTCATGGCAGATGTGGAGCAAAGGGGGAGGGTGTGGAGTTAGTACAGTGTGGTCGTCTTTAAATAGCGGATTTCGGTGAGGCCAAGCATCCAGGTGCATCAATGCGCCGAGCCGGAGTTGATTCCTTTGACGACGAGCCTGCTTAATGGCGGCATAAGATTCGCTGGCATTGAACAGACATGGTACATATCCGTCCCATCCCGTACAACAAACATCGCTTTAGCATTGAACATGTACGGACACCAAGGACGCGGCGCGGACGGCTCTCTCGGCTGGTGCGACGCTTCAATGCCTTGAAGCTTCTCGAATTGTGGCTAGGAATACCACAACGATCGTTATCTTATCGTCATGGGATTATATTGGGCGGTGTACCTACATCGATGAAGCGGAGATGAATGTGTCTCTCGTCGTTCTATCGATATGACCCTTCATTCTCCTATTATCCTCGAGACCGACCATGTTTATGGTGTCTTTCTTTGCGAGTGAAAATCTTGACAGGTCCGCACTCGTTGATCCAAAAAGAGAAGCGCTCGGCATCTCAAAATGTTGCAAAGTGTCAGACGGATTAAGGTGAATCGACAGGCTAACATGGTAGCCAATGAGATTGCTAAGTTTAATTTTCATAGGAAAGCAGATGGTATTCTGGTTAATAGTGTTTCGGCTTGTGCGAATCCTGATGTAATGAATAATTGTAAAAACATTTTTCATTTCCTCGCAAAAAAGAACATTTTCCATTAATTAATATAGTGTGGTATTTTTTAAAGGAAAAAATGAGTGACGTGAAATCACAGTTTAGTTGCCTGATGAATAGCAAAACATCCCCTAAACTGATAACAACACGGCAACCGCGTGTGCCGCGGTAGGTCAGCTGAAGCGACGAGAGCCACTGAACTGGCACCAGTTCTAGTAATTAACACAGCCTTCATCGGAATCCCTGCTCGATACCCAAGGCGCCACACATCAGATTTTCGAGGGGTTGGAACATTTCTCCCTCAGGGATCACAAGCGTCCACAAACACTTGTTTATAAGTTCAACCTGGTGCTACAGTTTCCACTCCAAGATGCAAACATGGTCGTCCAGCTTCACCGAGTTCAAACTCGACTACCTAGAAATAAAAAACCGTGGCCTCATCAACCCCCTCTCCAAAAGCATCTCCGCTGAGCACTATAGCTGGAAGATCGAATGCTATTACTGGGAAGACGACGAAGACGTTGTCCTGAACCTCTCCCTCCACCTGGACAGCCAATTCAACAGGTTCAATGGCTTCTGCGAGGCCTTCCTGGTGCGAAGAGACGGCGCTCCGTCTTAGTGCCGCTTAAAAAGGTTAGTGCTGGAGATCAACGAGTACACAACAGGTAACTATGTCAGCTGGTCTGGTGATCTCTACGTGAAGCGAAATCGCCTAGAGTCGCGCTATGTCAAGAACGGCGTGATCACGCTCATATGTGGTGTCATGGCTCTGCCTGGGAACTCCATACCCGTGCCGGCCATGAACATAGGCGACCATCTCGGAAGCCTGCTGGAATGCCCCGACGGCTCAGACGTCTCCTTCGTGGTCGGCGGCGAGACGTTCCGTGCCCACCGGGCCGTGCTCGCCGCCCGATCGTCGGTGTTCAGAGTAGAGATCTTCGGTTCCTTAGCAGAGGCTACCATGCAGTGCATCACATTGCATGAAATCGAGCCATCAACCCTCAAAGCTATCCTTCGGTTCATGTACACGGACAGACTGTCCGTAGACTTCGATCCCGAAAGCTTTTCCTTTTCGCCAACAGCCCAACAGCTTCGGCATATACTGGCAGCGGCCGACAGATACGACATCGGCAGATTAAAACTCATGTGTGCTCAGAAGCTATGGGACATGGTATCGGTGGAAACAGTGGCGACGACATTAGGTTATGCTGACATGTACGGCTGCCCGGAGCTCAAGAATAGGTGCCTCGACTTCTTCATGGCGGGGAAGAACTTCACGAGAATTGTGGTAACCGAGGGGTACCTGTGGCTCATGCAACGCTTCCCGTCGGTTATCGATGAGATCAAGGCGCGCCCTGTTGAGAAGATAATTTATGTTTGATCTTCCATTCACTCATTTTTCCAAGAATTCAATACTATTATGTATGCATAAATCATCACATGTTACGGTGCCGACTCGTCGTGAATCACATAGCGTGTGATGCATTTTTTTATGTAAGTGGAGCCTGCCAATTTTGCATATGCTCTTTTCCGTGTGAAAGCTAGGCACCTAATCTTCTCCCACGTACTACTTTTCGTTCCATAGCCGCTTCCCGTGGAGGCAACGTGCAGCGGAAACAAAATGACAGCGTAATATCAACTGAAATTTGTAAAACCGATTATGCGTGACATCACAGCAAGAAAATTAGTTGGGAGTTTTAGAAAAAATCCCAGAAATGACTATTCTAAATAAATAGTACTCCCCCCGTCCTAAAATAAGTGACTCAACTTTGTACAAACTTCATACTAAAGTTAGTGCAAAGTTGACTCACTTGTTTTAGGACGAAGGAAGTATAAAGCAACATAAACTTTGTAGGACAAAGGTTTAGGGTTCCTACGTAATTTGCAAAAAATATTAGTTATTTCAAATCTTGATCCAAGGTGAAAGGACAAACTACAAACCATATGTAAAACCCTGAGTCGGCCTCTCCTCTCACTTTCCTTTCTTGTCCGTCCCCGACACCCGTGTACTGCCACAAGCCACTGCCATTATTGTTTTGCTCCTATGTATTCCATTTAATCTTGCCACAAAATAAATGATATGATATGGGTGAAATATTTAGAAACTGATCAGTAATTTCAGAGACTATTACGCAACACCCTACATTAGGCGACGCGTAGAAGACAAGCTAAAACAATCAGTCGTGATAAATGTGATGCAAGGAAGGTTTTTCTAGGCCTCTAGCTCAGAGAGCTCGGGGAAAATAAGGCCGTATTAGACGAGGCTCGTCTGGCATGTAGAAAGACCAGCTTCCTATAGTGATCCCATCTAAGGTGGTCGTCCTTTCTGGCATGTCTTGAAAATATACATGTGCCAAATATAAGCTTGCAGAATAAAACCATAACTTTATCCCCTTCCCTCCTTTCCCGTTCTCCCTCATGTTGGCGATTTATGATATGGGTAAAAATGACAATCTTGGAAAAACTAATTCAAAAATTCAAATGAATCCACTAAACCACATAAACTTTGCTATGGCACAACGATGAAGGGTTCCTCCATAATTCGGGCACAATCATGTGATGTCAAATTGCCACAAGCCACCAACGCTAGGGCCGGGAGTATGTGCTTTTGAAATCTGAAGCTTCTAATTATAACTTTAAGCTTAACTACTTGAATCTACTCCCTTCATTTTTAAATATAAGTCTTTCTAGAGATTCCACCAAGTGACTACATACGAAACAAAATGAGTGAATCTACACTCTAAAATATGTCTATATATATACATATGTTGTATTTCATTTGAAATGTTCAAATAAACTTATATTTAGAAACGGAGGGAGAGTATATGAACATGAACAATGTTGAACTACCCGAGGTGTATACCATATGTACGTGAACAAATTTTATAAACCAACGAGTGTCCATGGTCTCCCGGAGCTCATGCCCAATCATGTGAAGGTACGTATTTGGAGGAGATAATCCATGAAGGAGATTAAGGCAGATGAGTGGACCATAACACGTGCAAACTCACTTACAGCGTGCACCCAGCTTGCATCACCAGACCCACCCACGTGCACTGCACTGCATGGCTCACTCATACTCCCTCCGTTCTAAAATAATGACTTAATTTTATATTAAGTTAGTATAAAGTTGGGTTATCTATTTTGAAACGGAGAAATAGCTCGCTAGAAACGTTTGATTTGAGTGTTTCTCCAGAGTTCGGTCCAGAAATGTTTTAAGGTTCGTGCGGTCCAATAATACAGTGCAACTCAAGGGAGAAACTAGTTAACGAGCGCTCCTTCGGGAGCCTCGCAACGATCAGTGCCACTTGTCGCGCTCTCAGCCATTCGCCACGTGTCGCGCTTTGGACGTTTCCTTCGATATTTTTTTTCTGCACATGTTTTCAGCTTTTTAAACGGTTTTTTTCCTGGTTTTTTTGACGTTTTGGTTTTCTTCCGGTCTTCCTTAGCTTTTCGATAAAAAAAATTTGCACGAAAAAAATGCGTTTTCTTTTTTTTCGCGAAATTCACGGTTTTTTTTGCAAGAGGCATGGTTGTGCTTTAGCGAGAGTCACGGTCGTGCTTTTCGGAAACGAAAAAAAAACGCATTTTCTGTTTTTTTTTCTTTCGCGAGAGTCACGGTTTTGCTACCGTGAGAGGCACGGTTGTGCTTTCGCGAGAGTCACGGCCATGCCTCTCAGAAAAGGAAAAACAAAACGTGTTTTCTGTTTTTTTCGCGAGAGTCACGGTTTTGCTTCCGTGAGAGGCACAGTTGTGCTTTCGTGAGAGTCACCGCCGTGCCTCTCGGAAAGGGAAAAACAAAACGCGTTTTCTGTTTTTTTTTCTTTCGCGAGAGTCACGGTTTTGCTTTCGCAAGAGACACGGTTGTGCTTTCGCGAGAGTCACGGTCGTGCCTCTCGAAAACGAAAAAAATGTGTTTTCTGGTTTTTTTTTTCCTTCCATGAGAGTCACGGTTTTGCTTTCACAAGAGGCACGGGTGTGATTTCACGAGAGGCATGGGCGTGCCTCTTTCGGAAAGGGGAAAAAACCGTGCTCCCGTTTCGGTTTTTTTGCCTGTTTTTTTATGAAAAAAGTTCGTTAAAACCTATCAACATGGGATCTAGTTTTGAAGATCTCGATGCGAGGAATCCAATGACGAAAACGGTTCAAGATTTGGATGCACGGTTTAAAAGATAAAACGTTTTGAATAAACGGATCTACGAAAAAAGGAAAAAACTCTCAGGTTGCGACAAGTGACGCGTTGTATATGCGCCACTTGTCGCAACCTGGAAAAGTGAAGTGTTCTTTGCAATGAGTATTACTTAATTAGTGATTTCGGCAACTCAAACAATCAATCAGACCAGAATACATCCAACAGGTCTGGATGGACCTAATGCAGGTCAGTGAACTTCTCGTAGGAGCGAGGAGTAGATGTAGAAACGCTCATGGAGGGCGTGCTTGGGCCAAGGCCATGTTTGTGTTTGAGCCAGGATTTTCTTAAATTGGATTTTTTTATTCAAATATTTTAAATTGTAAAATATAAAATCAACTTAAAATATCCGCCGCATATTCAAAAAGTTTATCTTGCATATTGGAAAATCACATGCATCGTGTATGTTTAGAATATCAATGGACTATTTCAAAATATATCCCTTGCATATAAATGTTTGTTGTCTATTGAAAAAGAAACTCATTGGGTATTTATAAACAAATGTTCATCTTGTGTTAAAGGAGAGTTTATGTGTACAAAAGAAAACAATAGAAAGGGAGGAATAGTATAATAAAATGATACGGAAAAAGGAAGAACCCTAGAATATTTTTTATAAAAATAAAAACATAGAAAAATAATATAAGAATGAAAAAACAAAAGAAAATAAAAATAAAATAATGGAAAATGAAAACCACCGTACATACGTGCGAGGTGGTTGAAAGCGGCTTAAAGGGTTTGCCATATGGCGAGTATATTCTGCGTCGAAAAATCATATTCCATGCATACACACTAGGAGTTGTATAGCGTTTGGGAAAACATAGTGTTTGCTTCGGTTCGTTTTATGGTAATACCGACTTTTAAATCTACAATTCTACAAGTTTTGATTTTGCAGGGTTTTTGTCCTTTGCATGTGTTTTTAGCGTTTTTTTTATTTTCATTATGTTTTTCATTTTAAATTATAAATTTGTTAACAAATGTGACCATTCTGAGAATTGTATAATGTATTCCAAAATTCATGAATGTTTTAAATTTCATGAACACTTGGAAAATTTCACGAATATTGTTTTAAAATTCATGTTTTAAAACAAATTCATAAACTTTTTAAAATTCATTTTCTTTAGAAATCATGAATGTTATTAAAATTCATGAAGAATTTTTAAAACTCCTAAATTATTTTCCAAATTTATGATGTTTCTAATTTTTTAAATATTTTCTTAAAATCATGAACACTTATTAGTTCAAATATCCTTCTGAACATGATGGTATTTTCCAAAATCATATGAATTTTTAAAATTCTTGAACTTATTTTTTTATTTCACTAGATGTTTCAAAACTATCAAAAATTGATAGCTATTGTTTTTGCAGCAG
>NC_041392.1:251312379-251380510 GCF_002162155.2 Triticum dicoccoides | reverse complement strand
TATGGGTGTTTTAGTGCCCTTTCGCGCCCTATTCGTGGAATGGAATCTCCCCCGTTCCATGAAGGAGTACGTTGCACAACAACCCAATTAACAAAAAAACATGTTTTGTTTAGTGTACAAAAATCATGGTTCCAAAAAACTCCAGAGCTAAGAAATATAGATTCAGCCCACTTTAACAGGCCCACCCAAGCACATGGGTGAGTGGACAACAACCAACTTAGGGCTGGCCAGAATAACTCATCTCTGTCACTTACCCCACACAATAGGCGCTCACAAAGATTTTTTTTTGAAAGATCCAGTATATTACTGGCTTTTCATTGATAAGCAGAAAGCAGTGGGGAAATACAAAGGGTGGGGTGAGGGTCCTAGGACCAGCTAGGTTACAACACGGTAAACCCCGGAAGGACTTGTGCTTTAAATTTTTATGGTGGATCCCAAAAGGGTCTCTCCAGATGAATTGCTCCCGCTTGCCGCCAAAGCTCGATGGAGTGCTCAATGGCCTTGATGATGTCTTATGCTGAAGGTGCCTTTCCCTTGAACACACACCGATTTCTCTCTTGCCAAATCTCCCAGCATGTTAAGAGCATGGTGGCATTGCTGGCCCTTCGTTGAGCCGGCTGGGTGCTTGCCGCCATCCGTTGGAGTGTGGCGATGACGCTTTCTTCTTGCACCTGTTGCCGTGGGTGAAACTGTTGGCACCCTCGCCGTGCGGCTACCCTTTCCCAAACCTCACGGGCTAGTGGGCAGCTCCAGATGAGATGGTGCATTGTTTCCAGGTTGCGAACACACAGAGGGCAGAAGTAGTTGTTCAGCCAGCCACGCCTTTGTAGCCTGTCGCAAGTCCAGAGGCGGTTTTGCAGGAGGAGCCAGCTGACGATCTTAATGCATCCAGGCACCTTTGCCTCCCAAATCAAATTCTGCCAATCAACTTGCACCCTGCCTTGGAATTACATGGCGTAAGCTGAGCTTGCCGAGTATTGTCCCGAAGCCTCTAAGTTCCACCTAATTTGGTCACTGCTCCCCTCTGTTAGCACGGTCGACGCGATCGTGCGGTGCAGCCTGACGAAATCCGGCAATAGTGGTTGCAGGTTTCCGTGCCGCAGGTCTTTTATCCAAGTTTCACCGGTGAGAGCCTCGCGCACCGTCCCGTTTTTCCGCTTGGAGTGCGAGTAGAGGAGGGGGTAGGAGCTAGCTAGGGTGCTCAGCCCGATCCAGGGGAGTGCCAGAAGAGTGCCTTTGCGCCGTCGCCGATGGTGACCATGGTTGCCGCCGTGAAGAGGGCTTTGTCGCTGTTGTTGCATGGCGGCTCCGCGCCGACCCAAGGCCGCTCAGAATCAGTCCAGGAGATCCAAAGCCACCGCAATCTGAGGGCGCGGCTGAACCGCTTGAGATCAAGGATTCCTAGTCCTCCATGTGATGCAGGAGTGCACACCGCTGACCAGTTGACCTTGTAGCTACCACATGTAATCTCTTCATCTTGTTTCCAAAGAAACATGCGCCGACACTTGTCTATCTCCTTTTAGTAGCTTCTTTGGCACTCTGAGGACAGTTAGTGCAAATGTAGGCATAGCACTGAGGACACATCGAACCAGCACTTGCCTACTAGCAATTGGCAGAAGTTTCCCTTTCCATCCCGCAAGGCGAGATTTGATTCTGTCTATAATGAACTGCAGGTTTGCTAGTCGTAGTCTAGCTAGTGTCAGCGGCAAACCTAGGTAGGTCGTCGAGAAATGCCCCTCTGTTCCTCCAAAATTTTGCAACACATACCCTAGGTCAATATTCTACATCTGATGGGTAATTCCGTCGACTTAGAGGGGTTGATGTGTAGCCCGGAGGCTGCGCCAAACTCGCGCAGGATGTCCATCAGTGCATTGCTACCTCTTGAGCACTGCGTTGGATTTCCCCGAAGAGGAAAGGATGATGCAGCAAAGTAGTGTAAGTATTTCCCTTAGTTTTTTAGAACCAATGTATCAATCCAGTAGGAGGTTGCGCGCGCGTCCCCTAGTACCTGCACAAAGCAAATAACTCCTCGCAACCAACGCGATAAGGGGTTGTCAATCCCTTCACGGTCACTTACGAGAGTGAGATCTGATAGATATGATAAGATAATATTTTTGGTATTTTTGTGATAAAGATGCAAAGTAAAATAAAGGCAAAGTAAATAACTAAGTATTGGAAGATTAATATGATGAAGATAGACCCGAGGGCCATAGGTTTCACCAGTGGCTTCTCTCAAGAGCATAAGTATTCTACGGTGGGTGAACGAATTACTGTTGAGCAATTGACAGAATTGAGCATAGTTATGAGAATATCTAGGTATGATCATGTATACAGGCATCACGTTCGAGACAAGTAGACCGACTCCTGCCTGCATCTACTACTATTACTCCACTCATCGACCGCTATCCAGCATGCATCTAGAGTATTAAGTTCATGAAAACAGAGTAACGCCTTAAGCAAGATGACATGATGTAGATGGATAAATTCATGCAATATGATAAAAAACCCATCTTGTTATCCTCGATGGCAACAATACAATACGTGTCTTGTTACCCCTACTGTCACTGGGAAAGGACACCGCAAGATTGAACCCAAAGCTAAGCACTTCTCCCATTGCAAGAAAGATCAATCTAGTAGGCCAAACCAAACTGATAATTCGAAGAGACTTGCAAAGATAACCAATCATACATAAAAGAATTCAGAGAAGATTCAAATATTGTTCATAAATAAACCTGATCATAAACCCATAATTCATCGGTCTCAACAAACACACCGCAAAAAGAAGATTACATCGAATAGATCTCCACAAGAGAGGGGGATCATTGTATTGAGATCCAAAAAGAGAGAAGAAGCCATCTAGCTAATAACTATGGACCCGAAGATATGAGGTAAACTACTCACACTTCATCGGAGAGACTATGGTGTTGATGTAGAAGCCCTCCATGATGGATACCCCCTCCGGCGGAGCTCCGGAACAGGTCCCAAGATGGGATCTCGTGGATACAGAAAGTTACGGCGGTGGAATTAGGGTTTTGGCTCTGTATTTGATCGTTTGGAGGTACGTAGGTATATATAGGAGGAAGGAGTACGTCGGTGGAGCAACACGGGGCCCACGAGGGTGGAGGGCGCGCCTGGGGGGGTAAGCGCGCCCCCTACCTCGTGGATCCCTCCTTTGTTTCTTGACGTGGAGTCCAAGTCTCCTGGATCATGTTCGGTGAGAAAATCACGTTCCCAAAGGTTTCATTCCGTTTGGACTCCGTTTGATATTCCTTTTCTTCGAAACCCTAAAATAGGCACAAACAGCAATTCTGGGCTGGGCCTCCGGTTAATTGGTTAGTCCCAAAAATAATATAAAGGTGGAAAATGAAGCCCAATAATGTCCAAAAAAGTAGATAATATAGCATGGAGCAATCAAAAATTATAGATACATTGGAGACGTATCATGCATCGATCTCCTATCTAACCGGGTTTGTGAAGATGACCGCGTCGTCGGCGTACAAACTAATCCTAAGTTCTAGCTCCCGTCCTGGCAGTGGTGCAATGATGTGTTGTTCAGCTGCGGCCTGAAGTAAGTGGTGCAGTGTGTCGATCGCTAAGATGAAGAGGAAAGGCGACAAGGGGTCGCCCTGTCGTAGGCCTCTCCGGTGCTTGATCTTCTTTCCAGGGACGCCGTTGAGGAGGAAGGACGACGAGGAGGAGGACAGCAGCAAGGCTATCCAATCTCTCCATCGCGCACTGAAACCCCGTTATTGCAGCATCTCCAGGATGTACTCCCATGACACATTATCGAAAGCCTTAGCTACATCCAACTTGAGAAGCAGAGCGGGTGTTTTCCGGCGGTGCAGGGCCTTGATGCAGTTTTGAACGTATAGAAAACTATTGTGTATGCATTTTGTCCGAAGAAAGGCCGACTGTGCTGGTGAGATGAGCATGTGGATCACATTGGAGAGCCTGAGGGAGAGTACTTTGGATATCAACTTTGCTATGGAGTGGATGAGGCTGATTGACCCGTAGTCGTTGATTGACGCCGCTCCATCCTTCTTTGGCAGTAATGCAACCACCGCAGTATTTAGGGCTCCAAAATTGCTGCCTACTAAGTTGTAAAACTGGTTGAACGCTGCCATGATGTCGTTTTTGATTGTTGCCCAGCATGACCGGAAGAAGAGGCCAGAGAAACCGTCCGAGCCCGACGCATGATCTGCTGGTGATGCTTTGATTGCATGCCATACCTTGCTCTCCGTGAAAGGGTTGTCAAGCCCTCCGCCTTGCAGCCTGGCCATGGCGAGAGAATGCCAGCCGATGGTAGTGTTGCGGTGCGCTGCCATACCCAGCATGGAGGAGAAATGGTTGTAGATCAAACTTTCCTTGTCCTCCTGCGTGGTGGCTACACCGGACGGTCCATGGAGCGTGTGGATGAAACCTTTCCGTCTCCTAGCATTGATCTTCGCTTGGAAGAAGGCTGTTGGCGCGTCCCCAGCTGGTAGCCAAGTAATTCTGGAGGCTTGGCGCTTCCTTGCATGCTCGATTGCCGCAAGTCCTAAAATCTTGAGCTTGAGCATTTTCCTAAGTTGAAACTCCGCATCAGAGAGGGCTCTAGTTTCTTGAGCTATGTCAAGGCGTAGGACTACTTCAGTTGCAATGTGCATCTGGATCTTTGCCCCACCAAACTGAGACTTGCTCCAGATTTTTAGATCCTTAGCTACCCTAAGATCATACTAGTTTATATAGTAGCTGCTTCGGGCCAGTACATCCTGGAGGGTTAGGAGCCCTTGGGTACCAAGCCGCTGGGCATGCCCAGCCATTCTCCAGCTCCTGGGGCTGATGGGAGCCTCCTTCTCTTCCAGCCGGGTGTGCTGGAGGCGTTCTCAAACGTTGTAGCTGCAAGAATTGCTACGACAATTTGTGGTACAGAGAACAACACATTACGCTTTAAATTCAATGCAGCCAAGAATCCTATGGGCAACTCAAAAAATAAAGAGAAAAAGACAGGGGGCAAAAAAGAGATGAGGATGCTCGCAAGCGAGTACTTGGAAAAAAAGGGACATTCTTTTGGCGTCCGCCCGACGGGTAGTGAGTTAGAGTTCTCTTTTGAGAAAGAAATGGATAGCTATGAGTGTATATTGTATGGCGATGTAACCGTCTCATCCAAGCGGGTGTGCACTGGCAGAGTTGAAGTAGTCCAGGATGAGGAGGGCAGGGTTACACATGTTGCAAAGGAGATTGACGAGAAGGGGGAAGAGTATGTTCCGCAAGGTGTGGAATCAGTTGGCAAAGAGAAAGACGAGAATGACACATCGGCGGCCTCCGAGGAGGACCGCCACGCCAAATGAAAATCCCAGGATGGAACTGCCGTGGTATGCTTTCCAACACGGCAGTTCGTGAGCTCCTAGATCTACAGGAGCGTACAACGGCAGATTTAGTATTTCTTTCTGAATCCCATTTGAATAATTATAAAGCCGATGAGCTTCGTCGCATTTTAGGTTTTGATTCTATGTTCGTAGTGGAAAGTGATGGTAAGGCCGGTGGCCTAGCTTTGTTTTATCATAAGTCGAATAAAGTTGAGTTAAACTATGTTTCGCCCCATTTTATTAATATTGTGTTTATGTATGAGGATGTGGTTCAGTGGCGTTTCACGGGTTTTTATGGTCACCCAAAATGGAATGAACGCCATCTATCTTGGAATGATATTCGCAATCTACATAGTAAGGGCAACCACCCCTGGGTGGTTTTAGGGGATTTTAACGAAATTTTATATCCTTCGGAAAATGAGGGCGGTATGGCAAGACCACTTGGTATGATGAGAGAACTCCGTGAATGCCTAATGGATTGTGGGCTTGACGACTTAGGCTACACAGGTGACCTTTTCACTTGGAGAAGAGGCGAAATACGTGAGCGTCTTGATCGGGCGGTCTGTAATTTAGCGTGGGCAAATAAATTTCCACGAGCGGCAGTGATCAACGAAAAACATGTTCATTTTGACGATCACCCAATTGTACTGGACATGGATTATTTGGATGAAAAAATCTTTAAACCGCTAGAGGGGCATGTTATACAATTTGAGGCGAGGTGGTTGAATGAAGAGACAGTCACTAAAATTGTTAAGGCATCTTGGGAGAAAGCAAAGCTCATAGGTATCGGACCATCGCTTGCTGATCGTACGAGAGCAGTGCATGCCGATTTGCATACTCGGGGTCGGGAAATTTTAAAGGGACCGAAGGTGAGAATTAGGAAACTAAAAAAAGAATTGGAGAAAGTAAGGCGTGGCTCACTGAATACAGAATCTCGATGTCGTTAGAAGGAAATTATTGTGTTAATTGAAAATATCTTGGATCAAGAGGAAATTTTCTAATTACAAAGAGGACGAGCGAACTGGTTGATGCACGGGGATCGTAATACATCGTTCTTTCACAACGCTGCCACGGCCAGGAAAAAAAGAAATAATATAAAGAAACTATTAGATGAGTTTGGAAACTGGATACAAAAGAAGAAGTTGAAGGACCACATCACTGAATATTTCTCAAAGCTTTTCACATCAGAAGTTCAGCATCCGAATCAAGAAATTTTATCACTTGTTCGTACAAGAGTATCAAATGAAATGAACAATGCTCTACTTGCCCCTTATACCACGGAAGATGTTCGCAAGGCTTTTTTCTATATTGGGGACTTAAAAGCACCGGGGCCAGATGGTCTCCATGCTATTTTTTACAAAAGGTTCTGGCCCATGCTGGGAGAGGAACTAATTGAGGAGGTTCTGAAAGCAATCAACACATGTACTATCCCAAACGGTTGGAATGATACGGTGATTGTGATGATTCCTAAGATTAATACACCAAAAAAGGTAGCACAATTTAGACCAATCAGCTTATGTAATGTGGTATACAAAATAATTGCAAAAATGGTGGCTACTCGATTGAAGGCTTTTTTGCCAGAAATTATCAGCCCAACACAGAGTGCATTTGTTCCGGGAAGATTGATAAGGGATAATATTTTAATGGCCTATGAATGTTTTCACACCATCAAGAATAGAAGAGAAGGCAGAGAGGGCTTGTGTGCTATAAAACTTGACATGCACAAAGCATACGATAGAGTCGAGTGGCCTTTTTTGAAAGAGATTATGTTGAGATTGGGGTTTCGTCGAGAATGGGTGAATTTGATTATGCAAGGTGTCTTAACTGTCGAGTACAGAGTAATGATCAATGCGGAGGAAAGTGAGAGCTTCAAGCCTACGAGAGGGTTGAGGCAGGGTGATCCATTATCACCATACATCTTCCTGCTGTGCACAGAGGGGCTGAATGCATTGCTGACGCATGCTGAGGAAAATGGAAACATATCAGGAGTTAAAGTCTGTAGAGACACTCCACCAGTCACAAATCTTCTATTTGTGGATGATTCATTGATCTTAATGAAAGCCAACCAAAATAATGCGGCGGCCCTTAAATCAGCATTAGACTTATATTGTGCGGCCCTGGGACAGCTCGTAAGCGTGGACAAGTCAAGTATTTTCTTTAGCCCTAATACAACGATAGAGACCAGAGAGTAAATGTGTGCAACGCTGAATATAATGACGGAGGCAATGAATGATAAATAGTTGGGCTTGCCAGCAAATGTGGGTGTTGATAAAACAGACTGCTTTAAGTTTCTGATTGAACGAACTGTTAAGAAAATTAGTGGTTGAAAAGAAAAATTACTATCCGTCAAGGGAAAGGAGATCCTGCTCAAGGCTGTGATCCAAGTCATACCTACCTATGCAATATCGGTCTTTAAAATTCCTAAAAAAATTGTAAAAGAATCATCGATGCGATTGCACATTTCTGGTGGGGAGACGAGGAGAACCAGAGGTGATGTGCGTACCAAAGAACCAAGGAGGAATGAGATTCCGTGATATCCACTGTTTCAACCTGGCTTTGCTAGCCAAACAGGCATGGCGTCTTATTGATAATCCTGATTCCTTGTGTGCTACTATTCTGAGGGCCAAGTACTATCCTGATGGAGATTTGATGAAGTCCAAGCCAAAGCATGGCGCTTCTTTCACCTGGCAAAGCATCATGGCATGCATTTCTACTCTGAAACGTGGCTATATTTGGCGAGTGGGGAATGAACATAACATCAATATTTGGGAAGATGTCTGAATCCCAAACTGTGCGACTAGGAAGATTGTGACCCCTGGGGGGGACAATTGTTATCAAAAGTGGGTGACCTAATTGACCCTGCCTCCAATAATTGGGATGAGGGCCTGACTAAACAAACTATGTGGCCCATTGACGCACAACGAATTCTTTTAATCCCACTTTCACAACATGATATGACAAATTTCATTGCCTGGAGTTATACGAAAAATGGTATGTTCTCAGTTCGGTCTGCTTACTCTGTGGAGTGGAATTATCAGTATGGGAATAAACTAAAATATTCTAATGGAATGGTGCGAATCACACCTAATCCTATATGGTGTCAAATATGGAAGTTATCTTGTCGGGCAAAAGTAAAAAAATTCATATGGCGTACATTACATGGCACTCTCCCATGCCGGGTAACACTTGCTAACAGACACATGAAGGTCTCTCCCTCTTGTCCTAATTGCTCTCAAGGTTTAGAAGATACGAAACACATGTTTTTCCTTTATAGTAAAGCAAAGGAGGTTTGGAAGAAACTAGGGATGGATGAGATTATTGATAAAGCTTGTGAGGTTGATCGTGCTGGGAGGCGATATTGGAATACCTTCTACTTCTTCCCGACCAAGAATTATGTATTATGGGGTACCAAAATGTATGGGAAATGATAGTTATTTCAGCTTGGTACCTATGGTGGGAAAGCCGGAAATTAGTGCACAAGGAATTAACTCGGAATGCAAATCAAATATCAATGGCGATCATAGCCCTCACATCCAACTTTGTAAATGCATCATCTCCAAAGGGTCCATGAAAAGGGGGGCTGGTATAGTCCTCCTAGGGGTTTTGTGAAACTTAATATTGACGCCTCCTTTGATCATGACATGCTGAAGGGTATGGTGGGGGCAGTCTTGAGAGACGACAAAGGTAGGTTTATTTCAGGAGGAAATGGAAAGATTGATTATTGTGCAGATGTTCTGATGGCTGAAGCCTTAGCACTTAAATTTGTCCTAACACTGGCGCAAAGGGCGGGGTGTAATCGCATAATAATCAACTCAGACAATCTGGAGGTGATAGAGACCATGCAGGAGGAGGACAATCAGCGGGTGCGGCGGCGGCAATTTTCGAGGACTGATTTCACTATGCATGTGATTTTGTCATGACTAGATTCGAACATTGTAATGGAGAGGCGAATAAAATAGCTCACGAACTAGCTAGATTAGCTAGATTTTCTTTGACTTCAGACTGGTTTGAGGAGCCTCTAAGTGAAATTGTAATGATATTCACAGACGATGTAATGGTTATCTCTAATAAAGTTTCGTTTTGCTTCAAAAAAAAGGAGTTGTGAAGCCTAGGCACGTTGATTAATTATGTGACAACCGATCTCAATGTGAAGGCCAAGAGAAGATGTAGGGTTTGAGAAACAACGACGGCTGGAGATCTTCTCTGTCCCCTCTACAATCTTAGCGTTGAGAGGTGAGGGGACCTTGGCTTTGAGAGTTATATGATCTTCGTCAGCCTTTTTATAGCCTTTGGCGAATAAAATTTCTATCTCTACCGTGGCATTATTATAAGAGAGATATGTGTCATCCGTTTACTCAAATATGATGACTTTATGTTGTTGTGTCATGACGCTTTTGTCAGTTTGATTCTTCGGTGTTGGAATTTCCTCAACGCTGCAGTGAAGTTTTTGTGATTCGACGACCTGCACTTCTAGGGAATTATCCTTGGACCAAATATGTCCATGGATCATGGATTCCCATCTATTTGGATGGGCGACTCATGTGTTTTTAAGAAACCTTTATTGGTAATCAAGTTTTTGTAGGTGAAGGAACGACTATGTCTTGCAAAGATTGATGCCATGAAGACCACGTCTCCAGGAATTGTTATTATAATTCTTAGGTGTAAGAGTTACTTTGTAATATTTTCGATTTTAGATCCAAAGCATTTTACCTGAAATGGTTACAAGTATGAATAAGTTTAAATGTGTGCCTAAAAAACACATGAACAGTCATAGCTTGTGATTATTTTGGTGCTCTTTGGTATTTTCGCTTTTTTGTTGCATAAATAGTTTCTCTAATTATTTTCCTTTTTCTATGTAAAAAATTAGCCCTTTAAAATATGTATGAGCACTTTATGAATGCATGGAATGTTTTTTAAATGCACAAAAACCTTTTGAAACTGCATTAAACATTTGGCAATACACGTTGAACAATTTTTAAAAGATCATAAACATTTTTCTAAGTGCACGATGAACAATATTTTAATACATGATGAATATTTTCTTTCATCAATTATATACCTTTAAGATAAACATGTTGGGTAGTTTTTAAAAACAAGATGAATGTTTTTTAATTACACTACCAACATTATTTAAGTACAAGAACATTTTGAAATACACTATGAACATTTTTTAATAGGGGGGAATATATTATTAGTATATGATGAACCATTTTGGAAAACATGATGAACATTCTCTAAATACACGACGATTTTTTATAGATGAAAAATATGTGTATTACACGATGAACACTTTTTAAATATATGATTAATGATTTTTTAATATGTGACGAACATTTGTTATATACATGATGAACATTTTCTAAATACAAGATCAACATTCTTGCAAACTACACACTAGATATTTTTTAATACGCGATGAACATTTTATATTACATGATTCACATTTTTGAAAAAGATTGCCATTTTTACCACATGATAATATCTTTTAAATAGATGCTTAACATATGTTAATGCGTGATGAACTTTGTTTACTACATGATCAATAGTATTCGAATACATATGATTATTCGCTAAATACTCAATGAACTTGTTTTATAGTTTTAAACTTTATTAATACATGATCAAAATTTTGAAATAGACAATCAACTATTATCCAAATAGACGATGAACATTCTTTTATACATGATGAACACTTTAATACAACATAATAATTTTGAATTACATGTCGAACAAAAATATAATATAACCAAAGAAAAGAAGAAGAAATAGAAAAGGAAAAAAAGCAAAATGAAAAATGAAAAATTGAGCAGAGGAAAAAAAAAGAAAAATAGAAAGAAGAGGATATCAAGCAATAAAGCAAAGGATAAAAAGAAAAGAAAGAGAAAAATAACGTACGTCGCTACTGGAAGCATTTGAAGAGGATCGAACCTGGGACCTCCAAGTTGCTTCTCACACTAATAACAACTGAGATAATGTCCAGTTCATATTAAACTTCTTGAGCGCAACCTACTAGAGGGAAAAGAACAAGTTTTACACTGATTTTCTGTTTTCTTTTCTTTTCTCCATTTTATAATGTTTTAATATGTTCTCGTTGGGCTTTTTGGTTTCTTTTTTTCTTCTCCATTTTTTCAATCCTATTTGCATTTTTCCGGTTTTCAATACTTTTTTGGTTTCTTTTCTTTTTTCTTCTCCAGTATTTTGGTTTTCACTCTTTTTTATTATTTCAACATTTGTTTGTTTGTTTTCCTTTTTGTTTATTTTGTCTCTTTTTGGTATTCATTTTTTATATTTCTTTGTTTCATTTTTTCATTCCACATTTTTTTACATATGTCAACAATATATTTCTAATACACGATTAATATTTTTTCCAATACAAGTTTAGCCTTTTTTAATACACGGTCAACCTTTTTTCTATACATATTTTAACAATTATAAAATACAAGATTAACATTTATCAATAAACATTTTAACATTCTTTCAAATGCTTGAATAATTTCTTCTGCAATAGTAACATTTTTTTAACCCAATCTCAACTTTTTTATACATATTTAACATTTTCTAAAGCTTGATTAATTTTTTTCAAATACTCTTTCAACATTTATTCAATCGCTTGATTAATATTTTATTATATACATTACCAAAAAATTCACCATTTTTCTATACAGGGTCAACATTTTTTCTATGCACATTTAATATTTTCAAATGCTTGATCGACATGTTTTCTCAATGCTTGGTAAAACAATTATATACAAGATCAAAGTTTTAATACCTAATCATCATTTTTTCTCTAGACATTTAAATATTTTGAACAGCTTGATTAACATTTTTTACATACTGGTTCAACATTTTTACAATGGCTTGATTAACATTTTTACATACACAATCAAAAAATTCATCATTTTTTTAATACATGGTCAACTTTTTGCCTATACATATTGAACATTTTTCAAATACTTGTTCAACAATTTGTCACATGCTTGATTAACATTTTTATATACATGATAAAATTTATTTCATCACTTTTTTAATACAGTCAACATTTTTACTATAGACATTTTACATTTTCCAAATGCTTGCTTAACATTTTTAAACAGTTGTTCAACACTTCTTCAAATGCTTGACTAACTTTTTTTAAGTACTTGATTAAATTGTTTCATACACATTTTTTGTATACATTTTCATATACATGATAAACACATTTAACATTTTTAAAATGCTTGGTCAGTATTTTTCAAATGCTTTTATGTAGAGTGATTTTTGTAATATATTTATTTAGAAGATTTGTAAGTATAAACAAAAGTAAAAAGAGAAAGCAAAAAACAAAAAAAAACCAAAACGAGGCTGGTGTTTCCCGCGCGCCATGGCCTGCCCAACTGTCGGCTTGCTTCTGCGAGGGGCTCCCTCCTTTCTTGCTGAAGGCGAGACATAGGGGCTGGAAGCTCCTATGTGCCGTATTTTGTGGCAAATTGCCAGCACGACGCACAGGAGACGTGTGAGTGGGCCGGCCTACTAAGAAGACAGCAAAAACTGATATGACGACGCGAGGAATCGAACCAGTAACCTCCCTTTCCACCACAAGTGCTGCTAAGCACCAGAGAGAATGATAACATGTCAACAATACCGCATCATGACCCCGCAAAAAAAAACAATACCGCATCATGATTGTATTTAAGAACTTTCTATTGCGGGATATTCCCCTTGAATGTTATTTTCTGTATGTGTACTATAGCATATAGATTTGAATATATGAACAAATTTGGAAAAAATGGAACATCTTTTCAAATTCCTGAACATTTTTTTCAAGTTGTGAACAAAATTTGAAAAAAGAAACATTTTCCTAAATTATAAAAAAATAAAGCATGTTTTTTTACATTACGAACAATTTGTTCAAAACACATTTTGTTAGAAAATTCAAAAACATGAACTTTTTTAATATATGAACAAAATGGGACAATCTGGAACATTTTCTGAAATTACGTAACATTTTTCAAATTTATGACAAAATTTTAGAAATGAGAACATTTTTTCAAATTCCTCGAAAATATTTTGAGTTTGTGAATTTTTTTTGGAAAACATGATTTTGTTTTCAATTTGTGAACATATTTTGAAAGTGAGAACATTTTCTAGAATTCTCGTCATTTGGTGAATTTGTGAATAACAAGGGAAAACACGGACATTTTTTTAAAATATTGAACATTTTCTGAAAAGTTGTTAAAAATTGAACCAAAACATTCCGAACAAATTTAGAATAACTGAAATATTTTTTGAAAACAAGAACTATATTTGAAAACCAATATTTTTTGAATTTATGAGCAAGATTTGAACTCATCAACATTTTCTGAAATCTTCGAACATGTCTCAAAAATGCAATAAAGAACTGAAGAAAGAAAAAATATACTTGAAAAGGAAAAAGAAACCGGAAAAAAGGGAAAAAGGAAAGAAGACAGTAGTTTAACGGAAACTGGTAGAAGGCACCACGCCTGGAAACGAAATAAAAACCGATTTGTTGGACCGGCCCACTTCTATTGCGAGGTCGATATAGATCTTGAAGTACTGTGTTGGATTTATTTATTTTGAAATTAGAGAACTGTGTTTGATGGGCGCGTCTATGCCTCGCTTCATGCGAGACAATAGATCCTGTCGCCTGCATGGAACCGAGTACAGGGCTGAGCTAATAACCTCATGGGCATGTCAAACTGAAGTGGGACACATGTCTGTTTATTTTTCTTTATATTTTACAAAATACTGAATCTATTTTATTAATTCTACAAAAGGCTTCATCATTCATTTAAAAATATAAAGTGAAGAGTATTATATATCATCTTAACTTTTTGAAAATGATTTACCATTGAAAATAATGTATGTGACATTACAAAAATTTTCATGCATTTCAAAAAATGTGGGTTACATATTTTTAAAAATTACGTGTTGTAAAACAATGTTTATGCAATTCAAAAGTGTTTTGTGCATTCGAAAAACATATTTTACATTTAGAAAAGTTTTAATGTGTTTCAAGCAAAAATTGTTGTGTCATTTTAAAATATGTTTCTCCAATGTAAAATGCATTTGCATAGTTTAAAAAATTGTTAGCATCATACAAAAAATATGTTTACATATGTTTGAAAAAAATAACGTGTATTCAAAAAAGTATTCAAAACAAGTGTTTTAAAATAATGTTAATCTTGTATTTCAAAATACCAAACATATATAGTTTTTTAGATGGATATGAAAATGTGCAACGTGTATGAAAAAAGTATAAATCAAAACATATATTTAGAAAAATGTTAGTCATGTATTTAAAAAATATTAAAGATGTACAAAAAAGTTCCTGAGTATACAAAAACGTAAATTGTGTATGAAAATTATACATGTGTTTAAAATTAATATCAAAATGAAGGAAGAAGAATATGAAAATAAAATCATTGAAAACTGAAGAAAGAAACAAAGAAATCGAAAAAGGGGAAAGCTGAAGTAAACCAAAGAAAAGAAGAAGAAACCCAATCGAAAAATTGAAAAAAAAACTCACTGAAAATCAAGAAAGATGAAATGAAAAATGAAAAAAAGCCGAATAAACCAACGCGAAATCAATGAAAATAGTCAAACCATAGGCTACAGTAGCGGGCCAGGCCAACAATGTGGCCATGTAGGGAAAGTATAGAAATTATCTCTTAACTGTAGCGAAAGTATAGAGATCGTCCCTGAACTTTAAAACCACCAAAATATAGTCCCTCAACTATTAACTGCATGGTTTTCGTCTCTAGTAACGCTTAAAGTCATTTCGGCATGACGTGGACCCTATTTTGACCCAAACTAGCCACGTGAAACCGGTTTTGACTGCCACCTCACTCGAGTGACTAAGTGCATCTGCTGGCTCTCTCTCTCTCTCTCTCTCTCTCTGCGCATTCTTTTGATCCCCTTTGCACGAACCCTAGAGCAGCGGCGGAGATTCTCCCATGGGCAGCGGCACCGAGCAGTGAGGTGTGACTACTGCTGCCATCCAGGAGGAGATTTAGGCGCGAAGGTCGCTGGGTGAGCACTACGGCGGCGGCACGGCGAAAGTGACGACGATCTAGGCGGCGGCAGCGATTCCAACAAGGGTCGCGTGGTGAATCCCTTGACTAGGTTAAAAGGTGGCAACCTCGGCCAATTCAAGCCGCTCTCATGGGTCTTATTGTTCTTCACCATCCATTGCTCTAGGCCGCTCGGCCCCCATTCCATAACATGAGGGACCGCAGGATTATCTAACGGCGGTTTATAACTGAATGTGATATGTAACCTGGATCCCTATGTAAGCCGAACTTTGTTATGTATGATAGATTGGGTTTGCTCAAGCATTTCACTCGCGTGTTTGTCCATTTTGTCATACGAATTTGTATCTCTACTTCTAATGTCTCAGTTGGTAGGTCGCTTTTCGGGTTTTATTTTCGTCTCATCATTTTCGTTCGGTTTTTTTCGCTGTTTTTTTTCGCCCTCTTCCCACCCCACCCATCCACGCAGCCACCCAAAAAAAACCCCACACCCGAAAAAAAGCTCCATCGATCCCATCTATCGTTGTCGCCGCCGCTGCCATCCGAGAGGGAGACGCCGCCCCCGCCGCTGAACTCCGGGAAACGCCGCCGCCAAGTCTCTAGGGCAGGGCGGTTTCAATCCCTGCCGCCGAACTCCGGGAGACGCCGCCGCTGCGGCACAGGGTAGATTTCGCGTCTCCACGTGGTCGCACGCACGCCTGCACCTCCACTCCCCCCCCCCTCGATCCCGATCGGATCTTTCTCTCCACAAAAATCGCCACCGCCGGCCTCCTTCGCTCGACTCGGCCATGGTGAAGCTGCACCTCCCCCAATTCCTCCCGTCGTCATCGTCATCCTCCGTGCGACCCTGCCAGATTCCACGGTTTGGGGGTTCCCTATGAGGAGCCGGCGTGTCGTCCTCATCGCAGGCGGGCGGGTGTTGGCATGTGCGTGTACGGAGGAGCTCCACCTCACCCACTTCAGCTTCCTCCTGTCGTCATCATCGTCCTCCGCGCGACCACGCCAGCTTCCATGGTTTGGGGGAGCCTTCCCTATGAGGATCCAGCGTGTCATCCTCGTCGCACCCTAATTAGGTTCCTGGTGTGTCCACACCGCCGCACCCTAATTTGATTTCGACTGGAGTCTAGGACGTCAGCGCCACCAGGTACGTACATCTGGTTGTTCATCTTTCTTCCTCCGAAAGAGCAGCGACCTATGCGTTTCTGATTCTAGATTTGTCCAACGATTTGCCTGATTGTTTCTCCTCTCTAATCTCTATAGTTTACCAATCAGGTCGTTAGCACTGCCGTCCAGGTGATAATAAACGCCGTTCACCACAACAAGAGGTGAGAGGCAGATTCCAAATAAGGTATGCCTAGCAGGTTTTATGAACCAGAGGCGAGAGGCAGATTCTTGATGATGATTTTCAACTGGATCTTATATTATCATAGCTTTATGCTAATTTCCAAAAATAATTGTCCTTTTCAATTTTAGTACTATCATGCCATCTCGAAAGTATGCATTGAGAAGAAATTGTTGGATGAGATAGATAGTTACTATCATTACTAATTTACTACTCCCTCCGTAAACTAATATAAGAGCATTTAGATAACTAAAGTAGTGATCTAAACGCTCTTATATTAATTTACAGAGGGAGTAATTTGCATCCCAGATGATTTTATTATTTGATATGCTTAATGATTTTAGATGCCCTTTTTTTGGCCTCTAAATTTATGTCTACATAGATTGATTATTATTTAGACCTTTATACTAAAGGCCCTGGATTTTTGTTTCGCCCTGGGCCCCTAAAATCTGAGGACCGGACCTGCCGGCAGCACTTGATTCTATTTTAGCTGCAACCAAGTATCTACTTTAAAGTTATATAGATCAGATTTTGTCGATAAAGCTGATTTTCCTGATCCTATAATCCTTGTTCTGTCAAGCCAAACATGTCATTTTCTTTAAGTTGGCATGACTGTATTTTTTATTTGTCAATTTTCTAAAGTTTTATGAACACTTCTGTTTTTCTGTCAAGCACTAATAGAGAGAAAGCTGTTTTCTTATTTTTAATTAACAGGGAGAAAACTGTGTAGCAAGATCAATAATGAATGGTTCAAGTCATGTGTTACAAGTTACAATGAGCAGGTGGTACTCAAGTCCGTTGATGATAAGGATATTATTCAAACATTTACTGCAATGAGGTCTCGGAAAGGGCATTTGCCTGTGATTGTTTTTAGTGCGCTGTCGGTATTCGGTATGTTCCATCTGACCATCTCTATTCTTGCAAGCTTTTGATTTGTAATATATTCAAATAATTTGTATTTAAAAATTATGGGTTAGTAGATCCGTTTTAATTTTGCATTTCTATTCTTGCAAGTATTCGGTATTTGCATTCTTTTGTCCACACTTTAATTCCTAGACCCCATTTGTTTCGGCAGCATTGTTACTTTGTTGTTTCTTCTGCTACAAGGCCCATGGTTATAGTAAACCTTCTTATTTTAAGCATCCTATCAAACCTACTTAAACAAACGTGTGCCTTTTTGCCCATATCTTCATGCTATTCATCTGCATGTTGCCTTGCATATATATATTTGGTCAAAAAGCATACGGTTTCACCACAACAGGTAACACACAGGCCATATGTGTCCTCTGCTTATGGATCTGTACTTGTGTTTCGTATATGCTAACCATACTTTCTGTTGCTCTCGCCAAACTCTCGTGTTAACTGTTGAGTGATGGGATCAGTTCATGACCTAACTAAAACCTCTGATCCAACACCTCATCACACTTTTGGTCAGACATGCATATTAGGCCAACGGCACATTTTAGTGAATGAAAACTATTAGATGAGAATAAATAGGCGCTCTGTTTGGTTCAGATATTTTCATACATAATTTGATGTACCTCTCATGGATATCTTCTTACACGTGAGCTTATTTTGAAGATGATAATAAGTTTCTGCCTTAGAGTTAATGCATAGTATATGACCGTCAATCTCCAGTTCGAGGAAGATTTTGGAGCAGCAACATACAAGCAGAGCTAAGATTGGTCCAGCCACTTCATTTATTTTCTAAAAAGGAATTGATGAATGAGAGTATATTTTGAGAGATCCATCTATATGGTACGTTCAATGCTGATTTGATAATTTTGCGCATGTCTTGTGCAGGCATGCCAGCGCCTTCGTCGACCTCCACTCGCCAATCTGTAACGCCTATGACCGTGGTGGCGGGTCACACTCTGATGCAGCCGTGCACGCCGCCGCTACCAGACGACACCCCCATCGAGTAATACACCCCAGTCGAGATTTTCTATATCATCTCTGCCAAGGCGCAATCATCGGAAGAGATTCAGGTAAGATTATCCTTGTTTTCTACATCAAATTTTGCATGTTCATCTATCTAATCTTTGATACTACATTTCTTAGCTAATGTCCTCCTTGCATGTACCATGTTCATATGATTAACAAAGGCTTGGCCATCTTAATATAGTAGCCCGTGAGGTGGATATATAGACTACTCCCTCCATTCCTAAATATAAGTCTTTTTACAGATTCCAATATGGACTACTGAATGAATCTACACTCTAAAGAATGTCTATATGCATCCGTATGTAGTCCATATTGAAATTTTTAAATGGACTTATATTTAGAAACAGAGGGAGTACTTCAGTTTGCATGAGAGAATAATCACTTATATGTGTGCCTTGATATTATAGTAGGATTGCTTGGATTATTTCTGTAGTACTTTGTCCAAAAATGTTGTTCTAATCCCTAGGTCACTTGAACCTGGGTGAACAGTAAAATAATTAAAAAATCTGATTTTTTTAGTGTGAAACATTGACAAATGTTTTCATAGCGAATAGAAATTTTTCACCAGATGACATTCGTGGAAAATATGTCCAAAAAATAGTTGCAAATTTATCACCAGATAACATTGTGGAAAATAGTTGTGTCCGTACAGTGCGTTCTTCGTCGAATTTGTGTTTGATTTTTTCACTATATATTACTTCTTGCTTGCGCGAGGATGGTGTAGATTTGTTATTTTTTGCCCCGAAAAGAAGGTAGCCGGATTAGTAGTCTAATTGAGTAGATGCTGGTGAGGGAGGGTTACTTGATTTTTATTGAGTACATTATGCTCTGCTTTGTGACGAGGTTTGAAATTTGATGGTTCTGATGTGTAATAGAGGGGGAAAAAGTGTTATCCATTTCATTGTTTCTGTGCATGTTTACGTTGACCATCGGTGGCGGGAGGCGGCATTGCTGGCGGCCGAAGGGGTGCTTGTGGAAGCAGGTGGAATAGTCGGCAGCTGTGGGGATTCGTTATTCTCCGAGGTTGGCGGGCTCGACGTGAGGCTCGATGGGGCTGCGGGATTGTCAAGCAGGTAAAGTTCGTCAACTCGTCCAGTTTGATGCTTTTCAACTGCTGGATAATGGTTTCATGCCATGCGTCATCTCCATGTATTTACTAAAACATTTACTATGCTCTTCTATTTGGAGAAAGAAGCATGGTGCAACCTACCAAGCTGGGAGAGCCATATAATGCCCATCTTGGAATTAGCTGTTCGACTGAGATGTGTTGGACAAAAATATTACCAGTTCCTTTGAGTATGCTTGACTTGTATAATGTGATTTTCACTTTTTAGAGTGAATTACATAATATATAGATATGCATTATTTTGGCTTTAGTAACTGATTTTCTCATGTTTAGAAACATGCGAGGTTGGGGGGGGGGGTCTTCTAGCATTTCAATCTGCACTACTTTTGCTTTGTTTCATCGACAGACATCATGCAATTGAAATAGTTTGATTCAGGACACCAAGCGTTTGGGAAAGTGGCATGGTGCTGGTCCTTGAAATTGATGTTCTTAGTGATTTATGATGGAGTTTTATCTGAATTTAACATCGCTGTTCTCAACATCAATTTTGTTGACTCATAGACGGGTGATTCTCAACGATGACTGGAGACGATCTTCGGTATTACAACTGGTTTATACCAATGGGTTATTTGCATCTCAAGTTAAATTAGTCACTGTTGATCAACAATGAGATGTGACCATTGTTTGATGGATCATTGATGGTACGGATGTGCAATGAAACAATGATATACCCACTGTATTGGACCCAAACACCTTCCTGAAAATTGTTCTGAAGGGTGAGACACTGAACCACCACACAATTTCAGAACTATATCTTTATATTATATCTCTTATTTTTCCCTTATTTGAATTTTATAATCCTTACTTTTCAATACATATCTAAATAGACTTGATGTTTTTGACTAATGGGTTGCAGGGTTAGCACAAGGAAACTATTGTTATGACTTGCGAGGTCTGCTGGAGGTGACCGGATCCGGATGACTTGAGCAAAGCTGTGAAAATTCATGTATACCGTTTACCAAACTCAATTTGTTTGGTCTAGATGCATGACTTTCAGAATAAATTTAGATTGTATGTTTACTCATTGTCGTGATCTTTGTACATCTGTAACTACACCCTACAACCTGAGCCACTTGACGACCTGCAATTAGATGTTACAAAATATAGATGCAATATGTTAATTCTAAGGTGGCATCAAATTCCTAATAATTCATACCTGAAATAAAATTGTGATTTATTCACATCTTACCTTCATATCCGCGTCGAGCACAACCGAACGCCTCTATTTCCGGTGAGGCCAACTATCCAGAATCCTCCCACCATCTTAAATCCATTGATGTTTTTCTGTTAAAGGCTTTGCTCTATGTAGATACTGAAATTAGCAACGCCAAACTTTTATTTTGGAAATATCACTTTTTTGTGAGAACTGGAAATATCACTTTAGAGTACTTTGGTCTGTAAGTGTGTTGCACTGTTGTATTTTAAAGACGTGGTTTGTATTGGAAAAGATTACATTAAAGATGGTGTCGATCCTGACGACGGGCTGCCTTGCAGGGCAAGGGATGGGGGTACAAGGCATGGGTCTGCGGCGCCACACCTTGCTGTTCCCTGCCGGTGGCCAGCGAGCTGTGGCGGTGCTTCTCTGTTGCATGGCGAGGGACTGGGGTGCAAGGCGTGCATCTGCAGTGCCACTCCTGGGGCATGCCTCTCCCGCGACATTGCCAGCATACACAACATACCTTACTACACGGGGATTTCCTCTCTGAACTAAATATTATGTCATAACTGAATATTACATCCGAAGACTGAAACAACTAGAAAGCTTATTGAGACTATTCATTGATGGTGTTTCTCTACTACACGAGGAAGGTAATTGTCGTTTATGTGCTTCTTTTCCTATTTCAATGCACCATTGTGTTATTTTGGTTGAAAAATTAAAGTTTCTACATATTTTCATGGTTTATGAAAAGTAGCTGAGATCCGTTGTTTTATTCCTACATATTGAGGAAATTCTGGTGAAGATAAAGTTGGTGTTGTTTCTCTTTTTTTCTGCGATTTAGTACTGTTGACATAGTTGCTAAAATTTATCATTTCAAAAGATCAGTGTAGTGGTGCAGGCTAACAAAATCGTATTGTCTACAAGCCCGAGGTACACAAACATAACAACTGATGAAAGAAGAACACATTTGTAACTTGTTGCCCACTGACTATAAACAGAAGAACATTGAAACACTCGTTATTGCATTATATATTTTAGTTGCAATAGTATTTGATTTTGCATGAAGAAATATGTTGAGTGTTTCTTCGTTCAGTTTCATGTGCCAATTAGGCATGGAAGACGACGGCCATGATCCCATCATCGCAAGCTCATGGGAGGGAGACACACGTCTCATCCAGTGTAATAGCACGCTCCAAAAAATCCCTAACCCTCCATGGAGCCATTGCCAGGGTGATGAGATCAACACCACCCACCAGCACCACCACCGAGCTGTAGATGGCGTGTCATGGTGCTCCCTAGCTCTTCCCGCCTCTTAAGAGACCACATGGCGTTCTGGCAGTTCTGGTGCAGTTTTTGGCCAAGGCTAGAAGCCAAGAACACTTAATTTTGATCATGGACGTGACATTGTGGTCGGCGTTGTGTGGTGCAGTTCAGAGTTTTCTTGCCTGGCGTATAACAATGCATGTTCAATGGGGTAGCCTCTTCTCAGGCATGAGTATCCGATGCAGACCACGACATCTATTTAGAATAGCTACAACAAAATTGTGACAGAGATGGTTAGTGGGAGAAGGAACTTGAGACCACAGTCAATTCTGCTGTAGGGGCTGTGTGTAGAAGATAGTAGTAGCAAACATAGAAGTCACTTTGGAAAAAAAGTGTGCATATATTGTTGTACTAGAGATCCATTCCTATATTTCACTGATATGCATGGTTGAATTGTAGTATGTGTGATAAGTGAGAATAATGTAATATGAAGCGAAACGTGGTGGACAGGGCTTCACATTGTTGTTTTTCAGTAGAATATGATGTTCGTCTCTTTTTCATATGGACTACAATATGGTCAATGGTAGCTTGCTGAATAGGTTAAGCTAGACCCAAGACATAATTTCACGGCGAGAATTTGACATGTTTAATTTTTTATGGAAAGAATATTTGCTGCTAATAATTAATGATACAAGTTCTGATTTGTTAGTGCAACATTATCTTCCATGTATATAGATTGAACAAAATATAAGCTGAAGTGGAATGTCAAGCCTTAATTTATACTAAAGAATGATATAGGTTTTCTCTATGTGTAGAATAGGATTATTTTTCCTTGGAGAATCTACTAGCTGGAGTGGTCAATGTCGATATCCTTGTGAAAGTTCGCATGATCTTAGCATGAACCAACTCACAATGTTATCTCGAGCAGTGCTTTATTCACTTAAGTATCATTTTTAGGAAAATACTAGGTAAAAAGCCTATTGCAAAAAAATTAGACGCGAAGTTTATAAGGGTTACATGTATGCAATCTACACGGGCCTATCTAATGTTAGAGTTTCATGCCTCTAATTATTTGTATTTATGTATTCTAGCTATGGATACCAGTAGCCTTAGTTCTTTTAAAGTACTGCATCTATAAACTTTACTATTTAGATGTTGTATATGAAAATATCAAGTAATTATAAATGCCATTTATGATCACAGACAATCTTGTTGTATGATTGTTCTCATGGCCTTCAAAGGAGAGATATCCTAGAAGTTGAGTGCAGTTGGAGGGGCCTCAGTCCTTTTGAGCCAAGAAAAGTTGATGGGGCCTGTCCAAGCTATGAATAGTATATGGGAAAGTGTTGAAATATTTTGTGTTTCCATGGTTTCTAAATGGTAGGAGGTATGTGTAGTAACCTGTACGGTTTCAAGTGCCTAATTTCATGTGTAAAAGTTTGCCGGGGAATTCTGGTTGTAAAATCTTGGAATAAGGAAACAAAATCCTACATGTGTCATATTGAAATAATGAGTGAAGTGCACTGTAGGTCCTTGAACTATTTCAGGAATGTGATGTAGGTCCTCAAACTATGAAAATCGTCATCCAGATTCTCGAAGTGCAGTAAGTGTGTTATTCAGGTCCAAAATCTCCCTGACCCCCTCTAACTGGCCAGCTGATGCCGTTAACCGTGAACACTAAACAGTAAACCGTGAATAGTAATAATAGCGTTCCAGTTCCAACAATCATTTCTGTTCATGGTTTATTGTTCAGTGCTCACGGTTAACGACGCCAGATGGCCCGTTAGAGGGGGAGATTTTGGACCTGAATGACACATTTACAGCACTTCGAGGACCTGGGTGACGATTTTTATAGTTCGAGGACCTACGTGACACCCCTGAAATAGTTGGAGGACCTACATCACACCCCGGAAATAGTTCGAGGACCTACAGTGCACTTCACTCTTAAATAATGGATAATAACAGACATGCTTTCATGAGATGATTAATCTTAAACATAAAAGGCCTCCATGTGCCACCTATCATTTGTAATGCCCAATAAAGAGTTCTATGTTTTTGTATGACTTTATTTGTTTTGTTCATTATATCTGGTCGTATATGTTACCGAATTACATTGCAAGTGAAGTGGATCTCAATATTTTCGTATGTGATTGGCTATCTTTTCTATACACGTGAAATTTGATATGCAATCAGTAACAACCAACCTGCAATGAGAAGGAAGGCATAGTGATGTAATCAGTAGCCCGATATTGAATACTAATAATAATATCAATAAAAGAATGTTCTCAATTTTTGAAGACCCGTGGCAACGCATGGGCACTCTACTAGTGCTAACTAGAGACTGTTCAGAGTGTAGTTTCGGGCATTTCTTTGTCAAATGGACAGAATACTAACTGGCTTCGTCATTTCTTTGTCAAATAGACAGAATACTAATTAGACGGTTTCAGTTTTCAGCATTTCTTTCTCAACTGGAAAGAATACTAACTAGATAGACTACCAAGTTGTCAAAAAAAAACTTTTCAGTTTTGAACATTACTTTGATTAAACAAGAGTCTTTCACATGTATGCCTCAAACTAGACAGGGTCAAGAGCTCTGGCCCGTGCCTGGCCAGCCACCACCGCAGCGGCAACCGCTGTGCGTCAACCACCGCCACGCTTTAACCTCACTGCCCGCCAACAACCGCCACATGGCGAGTTTTAGTTAAAACTGGGTTCATGTGAAAACCATCCTTAAGCGTTACCAAGGCCAAAAACCATCCGGATTATAAATAGTAACCGAGGAACTAAGTTTCAGTGGTTTTAGAGTTGAGAGACGATTTTTATAATCTTGCCAGAGTTCAAGAATGAAAGATATACTTATCCTTAAAAATAATTACATGCAATTTATAGTCCTCATGATAGTGTTTGCGGCACGATGTTTTCTCAACAACAACTACGAAAAACATACCTGAAAAGAACGGCCCATTTGAAATGGGTGTAAGTTTATACATCTGTACTTATTTTATAGGTGTACTTCCTCCGTTCCTAACTATTTGTATTTTTAGAGATTTCAATAAGTGACTATATACGAAGCAAAATGAATGAATCTATATTTTAAAATATGTCCATATATAGGGGCGGATCCGGGCTCCAGGCCCCGGGGCTGGCAAAAAAATTTAGTTATTGTATAGCCATTTTTTCGAACGGGCCCGTGGCTTAACTCAACACACAGCCAAGGCCCAGGCCAGCTTTTCCATATCCACATTCGGACAGCCCAGGAGCGATCGAGCGAGGACAGCAGGAGCCGCAGCACACCCCGACGCTCTACACGCACGCCCTATGGAGCGAGCTAGCGAGCCAGCCGCCGCCGCCGGCCCTTCGGTCTGGCGCTCCCCTGCTTCACCGCCCGGCCGCGCCCCCCGGCCTCCGCCGCTCGCCGCCTCGGCCGTCCCCGCGCTCCGTCGCTCGCCCAGCCTGGCCCCGGTCACCTGCTGCTCCGGTGCTCGCCGCCTCACGCCCTCGCCCGCTCTGCTTCGTCCAGGCTGCGGCCTCTGCTGCTCTCCGCCACGCAGCCCCGGATTCAGAGGGGAAATTGGTAATGGCTGCTGCTGAGCCTGAGTGTTGACCTGCTGTAGATAGAAACTTTAAAGATTCAACATTTTTTATCTGCTATAATGTTTGGATTTGCTACTTATGCTTATGGTTGCTGCTGCTGTCAAACATTCGATTTCACGTATGTATTGTTCCTAGTTTTTGTCATCTTTTTTATCTATTTTGTTGTATCTCTAAGTATGGAGTAAATTCTAAATTTTTGGTCAAATTGAGTCATATTCGAGGTATTCTTTTGAGGTACCTATGGCTTGATGGACATTAAGTTTTTCTCTCGCGATGAATTTTTTTTTTTGACCCGGGGCTTGATCCAATCCTGGATCCGCCACTGTCTGTATACATCCGTATATGGTAGTTCATTTGAAATATCTAGAAAGACAAATACTCCTATTTAGGAACAGATGGAGTATAATTTACCCGTTAACACTTAATTTTTAAGTCGGTTGGAAAAAATCGGCCAGAAAACTAGCCGAAATGCTAATCCAAACGGGCAACTAAAAACCGACGCACGACGTTGTGCGGCAAAAGCCAGAGGCATCGTTTGCACCGGTGCTTTCACGGTTGGTGCGTGCCAGACGAAAATTACGTCGCCCAAGATCCTTTGCTTCCGTGTTACTCCAGGCGTCTATCTTTTTTTCCTTTGCGAATGACTCCAGGATTGATCAAGGGTTCTTTATCCAGTGTCTCGTCGCGCTTTTTACTTGTTTTTCTCGAAGTCTTTGTCATGCAGCCTGAAATTTGCGCTAGCAAGCTGCAGCACGAATCGCATCTTTACCTGCAGATTTTTCTTTACTATAGAGTACGTATAAATCTTGGAGTTTGGTCGCTTGCTCTCTCTTTTTGGTCTTGCTTTATGTGGAAATCTGGCTTCGAACGGTTGTATGGTGGTGAGTCTCGTCCGTACTAAACTTTCTCCAGGTTTGTGTTATGTCCACTTTCTAGCTCACCAACTTCACTCATATACAATGTGCTACTATGTTCAGCTGTGACGGGCAAATCCGACCTTTCAAAACATGCGTCCGTACGTGTCCACGGACACTGACCGGTCAAGTCTCAAATTTGTTTTCTCACAATCAAACACCTCAATTATCATAGCTCAAATCCAAACTCATGTGACTAAGTTGATGCATTCTACACATCGTCCGATTACTACATCACTAACCATGCAATCGGACGATAATTGGCATGTTTGGCTATGGTGGAGAAGATCACACACGAATACCTTTGCCCTTCCCGACGCCCTTGCCGTCCTTGTCGCGAAAGTACCGGTCGAAGACGCAGTACGGATCGAGCCGAATCTGCTCGTTGCCGGAGTTGTCCTCGCCGTCGCTGTCCTCCTTCTCCTGCTTCGGTGGTAGTCCGGCCATGGCAAGGACCGTTCGATTTTGCTCTCGGGCAAGGGCACGCGTGTTCCTCCGCTGCCGCTCCTTCACAATGCGGGCACGGATGGCTTCATCCTCTACAGCCGCCCGCGTCGCCACATTAACCGCCTCCGCCGCCAGTGGCGGACCCAGGAATGGGCCAGGCCCCAGGCAGCTTCGTTGACTGTGGCGTTTTACTATAGCTACCGTGCTAAAATATACAAAGGAGATGGGCCTTACGCCCCCGGCCACCGCCCCTTTTGCCTGCGGCCTGAATCCGCCCATGTCCACCACCGCCATGTCGGCAGCGATACGGGCCTTGGTGGCCCTTATCCTCTCCTTCCCACGACGGGCACACCGGTCCCGGTGGGATTCATAATCGGCCCGACCAGTGATAGGGAAGGAGAGATTTTTCGACTGCTGGGACCGCGATGATCCAACCCCAGGGGATCCGAGCGCCCACCGTTGAGCCGACGCTATGGAGTCGAGCCAGTCAAATTCTGCCGTCGGCCTAGCGTTGTCCTCCCTGAAGCGGCGGAGTGCAATGCGGACGACCATTGCCTCCTCCAAACCACATGGGATAACACCCCAGTCGACGGATCCAGAATGGTCGGAGTTAGAATCGCTTCCCGCCATGCCGGAGACGACCGGAGATCGCTGGTGGTGAGGTTGGATGGCGGACGGGAGTGGAATGAAGTGGCTAGGGTTTGGTTCGGCGAGCGGATGGGGGGGAAGATATATGGGGTCGGGTGGGTCAGCGTGGGTCGGGTCTGACGTGGCGGACGTACCCGGGCGCCCCATATCCGCCCCATATTTGGGTTGAATATGAGCGGTGGTGGTCAGCCCGGACGTTTAAGACCCGTTTGAGGCGATCGTCTGGGTCAAAATTTTGTGACCGGTCAGTGACCAGGCCGCTTGCCTAGACGTACGAGGCGGGTTTGGGGCACCTGGAAATAGATGCTCTTATCACCGAATAGTATTTAGAGGGGCTTTAGGGTTTAGACTTAAGGGGTATGTGGTTTGAAGAGAACTTTATAGGATGGGATTTTTGGAGGATTTTTTTCTTCTTCTTAATAGCCCTTTGAATCATATGAATGGATTTCTATTTCTACAAAGGATTGGTTCCTGTCCTTCATGTTTCAAAGGAAGATATAAACTCAATGGAAAAGTTCTTCCGATGTAAACCAAATGACATCTCTTTTCCTATTCTTACTCATAGGATTTGAGATACATATCATCTTATTTCATACAAGTTTCCTGTTCCTATTATAATACTATCCTATGAAAAAAAAAGAGGCTTTAAGGCCTCCTTTGATTTGGAGGAATTTCATAGAAATTCTATAGTATAGGATTTTTGTAGGAATTTTTCCTTTAGAGCCCTTTGGTTCATAGAAGCGGATTTCTATTCCTACATAGGATTGGTTTATATCCTACACATTTCAAAGAAAAATAAACACGAACCTAAACGCAATGAAAAAATTCCTTTGATGTGAACCAAATGACATTTCTTTTTCAATTACTGCTCATAGAATTTGAGATATATGTCATCTCATTTCCTACAGATTTACTATTCCTATGATAATCCTATCCTATCAAGCAAAGAGGCCTAAGGTTCTTAAGAAAAATGTCTGAATGTAGATTTTTTTTCGGGATTGCTAAATCTTAGTCGACTGGGACTTAACCAAGTCTTAGTTGAAGCTTTATTCATGAGATCGTACGTGAATATCCGTGCAAAATTTCTTTTCAACCTTTTCTTTCATCTTTTTTATATGTTCTACGATTTGATTGAGATTTGGTTAAGTCTCAGTCGACTGAGATCTAGCCACATTTTTTTTTCTTTATAAATATGGTTAAGCTTTATGAAGTTCAACTTCACACAAAATCTTATATGCAGAGTAACTGTCACACGGGGCATCTTATATGTTATGGTGTATGGATAACATAAACTAGATGCTGGCTCCGTCCCTGAACTAAAAGTCCACTCCTCCTAGAGTAGGGAGTTTGAATTACATTGTTTGTTATCAAGCAGGCCCACGGGTTTCTAAAGTCTAGCTGGTTGGTGGCAGCATCTTAAAAAGCTTATTCTACCGAGAGAATGGAGTCTTATAGTTTGTCTTTTCAAAGCTATAACACGACTTCATGATCACGTATAGCCCTTTAAGATTCGATCTGCCAGGATGTATAATGCAACTGCAAATGTGCAACATAGTACTCACAGTGACTTCCATGAAGGGTTCACGTGGTAACATGATGCCAATGGACCCAGAATGGCCGCATCATCCGTCCAATATCCATTTCAGGGCAGGCAGATAGTCAGCCACAGAGCCACTCACTCACTCATGCCATGGCAAGGACAGAATCGACCGCAACAGTCAGCAGGCTTAGCGATCTTCCGACGGCCATGCAGGCGAAAAGCTGCCTTTCATGTTGCCTTCGAAACCTTGCCTGCAAAACCGATGGCTGGCTGCAGACTGCAGCGTGCGGGTAGACAGAGAGGAACAAGAGAATATCACACACACGCCGCATAGCACAGTGATTCCCGGGCCGAGCCCTACGCGTGCGCGGGCTTGCCTTATCCCGACGGGGAAACGGCGCCAAAACGACACGCGCGCGGGGCCAAGGAGGATCCTCCTTGGGATCGGCGGACGACAGGACGGGACGACGCGCGCACATGCACATGCGCCAGCTCCGTGCTCGCGACGGAGCATCGAGAAGGAACTCTGGCGGACGACGAGGTGATCAGTGCCGATGGATCGATCGGCCGGTCGGTCTTGTCATTTCTCACCGTGTGTGATGCCTCGCCTTATTGACGGTTCTCTAGATCTCGTCGAGCTCCGGCGTGCGGTTTATGGGCATGCTGGTAGAAAAACTTAATTGGTCTTGTCAATGAAAAGAAATTGTGAAAAAGATACTTAAGGAATTTTTTATTGAAAAGATCAAATCTATTACAAAAATCATTGGAAGTATATAGTATTTCAAACCTAATAAAAATTACATCAAGATTCCGAGACCATCGAACGGCCACTACTGCCGCCGGAACGAGTCGCCGACAAGCTAGTGTCGCTGCTCCTCTATCGGAGTCGGTTTGACCTTGTCAATGACAGCCGGGAAGTCTTCGTGCACGTACCCCTAAGGACTAGCGCCTGGAGCGGCAGTTGTCGCCGTTAAACCCTTGCATAGATTTGAAATACCTGACACCAAATCTCACAACATGATGAGAAACCCTAACCTCACCGCCCCAAGGAGACGGGAAGAATCTACGTCAGAGGTCCGTCGAGTACGTCCAAACGAACAAACTCGAGAAGAATCAGAGTCCGGAAGACAAACTCGAGAAAGAAACGCCGCTCTCTGTCTGAGCTACGTGGACTAAAAAACCTAACATAACCTACTAACTGAAGCGAAGGCACCGAGATTTCCCTCCCCGTCACCGGCCCCGGAACGGCTGGTAGAGGGGTGGCGAATTCACGGACTCATCGATGAAGTCTGGAGGGGAGAGTTTACCCTAGTCGTCAGGGTTAGATTAAGGATATCTTAACACGATAATTATCATGGAAAATAGTAGCCAATACAATGAAAACACAACAAGACACAAAACAATCAATACAAATAAAATTATATAAAAAATCATACTAGTTGTCCTCTTTGTTCGACTATACGCCCCTTGATGGAGCTTAAATTTTGCATTGAACTGGCGGTAAAGTAAAGTGACACATGTATACAATCTAGTCGTACTAGTCATTGAAGCAATGTTCACTCACCAGTAGAAACAAGATGTAATAACCGTTGAAGACACATTGGTTGGGGCATCATTCCACGCAGTGCCGGCTTGCAATCCTTAACCACCAGTCCAGAGATTTGTGAAAAACGGAGCATGCCACATAAATAAATCAAAAGAAGAGGTCGAAATCACCACATCAAAAGATGGCATTTTGGTCCAATCAATGTCTTGAGACTAAAATTTGCGCGGGTGTGGGTGGTATTAAGGTAGATCACATGACTAACCATTAGTTTGAGATAAGAAAATATCATTTGACTATATTGACTGCAAAAGAAAATAATCGTATTTCATATCTTTCGTAGTGTAGGGATATGAATTGAGTGTGATAATTTTGTTGATACGTATTGGCATGTATATATATCATTAAGCACTCAAGGTTTGTCTTATATTCCGACACCTTTATCTGCTATCTCAACCAACTTCTAGTCTTTTAGTAGCTATATGCTTGTGCGAACTCCTCAAATTTTGGGATGAATGAAATGTTGGGGAACGTAGTAAGTTCAAAATTTTCCTTACGCACACGCAAGATCATGGTGATGCATAGCAACGAGAGGGGAGAATGATGTCTACATATCCTCGTAGAACGTAAGCGGAAGCGTTATGACAACGCGGTTGATGTAGTCGTACGTCTCCACGATCGACCGATCCTCAGTACCGAACGTACGGCACCTCCGCGTTCAGCACACGTTCAGCTCGGTGAGTCCCGCGAACTCACGATCCTGTAGAGCTTCGGGGAAGAGCTTCGTCAGCACGACGGCGTGGTGACGGTGTTGATGAAGCTACCGACGCAGGGCTTCGCCTAAGCACCGCTATGATATGACCGAGGTGGATTATGGTGGAGGGGGGCACCGCACACGGCTAAGAAAGATCAATGATCAACTTGTGTGTTCTAGGGTGCCCCCTGCCCCCGTATATAAAGGAGCAAGGGGGGAGGCCGGCCGGCCCTTGCAGGGCGCGCCAGGAGGAGGAGTCCTCCTCCTAGTAGGAGTAGGACTCCCCCTTTCCTACTCCTACTAGGAGGGGGAAAGGAAGGAGGAGAGGGAGAAGGAAAGGGGGGCGCCGCCCCCCTTCCCTAGTCCAATTCGGACAAGAGGGGGAGGGGGCGCGCGGGCTGCCCTGGCCGGCCCTCTCTCTCTCCACTAAGGCCCATGTGGCCCATTACTTCTCCGGGGGGGGGGGTTCTGGTAACCCTCCGGCGCTCCGGTTTTCTCCGAAATCACCCAGAACACTTCCGGTATCCTAACATAGTCGTCCAATATATCAATCTTTATGTCTCGACCATTTCAAGACTTCTCGTCATGTCCGTGATCACATCCGGGACTCCAAACTACCTTCGGTACATCAAATCACATTAACTCATAATACCGATCATCATAGAACTTTAAGCGTGCGGACCCTACGGGTTCGAGAACTATGTAGACATGACCGAGACATGTCTCCGGTCAATAACCAATAGCGGAACCTGGATGCTCATATTGGTTCCTACATATTCTACGAAGATCTTTATCGGTCAAACCGCATAACAACATACGTTGTTCCCTTTGTCATCGGTATGTTACTTGCCCAAGATTCGATCGTCGGTATCTCAATACCTAGCTCAATCTCGTTACCGGCAAGTATCTTTACTCGTTCTGTAATGCATCATCCCGCAACTAACTCATTAGTTGCATGGCTTGCAAGGCTTATAGTGATGTGCATTACCGAGAGGGCCTAGAGATACCTCTCTGACAATCAGAGTGACAAATCCCAATCTCGATCTATGCCAACTCAACAAGTACCATTGGAGACACTTGTAGAGCACCTTTATAATCACCCAGTTATGTTGTGAGGTTTGGTATCACACAAAGTGTTCCTCCGGTAATCGGGAGTTGCATAATCTCATAGTAATAGGAACATGTATAAGTCATGAAGAAAGCAATAGCAGTAAACTAAAACGATCAAGTGATAAGCTAACGGAATGGGTCAAGTCAATCACACCATTCTCCTAATGATGTGATCCCGTTTATCAAATGACAACTCATGTCTATGGTTAGGAAATAGAACCATCTTTGATCAACGAGCTAGTCAAGTAGAGGCATACTAGTGACAATCTGTTTGTCTATGTATTCACACATGTATTATGTTTCCGGTTAATACAATTCTAGCATGAACAATAAACATTTATTATGAAATAAGGAAATAAATAATAACTTTATTATTGCCTCTAGGGAATATTTCCTTCAGTCTCCCACTTGCACTAGAGTCAATAATCTAGATTACACAGTAATGATTCTAACACCCATGGAGCCTTGGTGCTGATCATGTTTTGCTCGTGAGAGAGACTTAGTCAACGGGTCTGCAACATTCAGATCCGTATGTATCTTGCAAATCTCTGTATCCTACCTGGACTTGATCGCAAATGGAATTGAAGCGTCTCTTGATGTGTTTGGTTCTCTTGTGAAATCTGGATTCCTTTGCCAAGGCAATTGCACCAGTATTGTCACAAAGATTTTCAATGGACCCGATGCACTAGGTATGACACCTAGATCGGATATGAACTCCTTCATCCAGACTCCTTCATTTGCTGCTTCCGAAGCAGCTATGTATTCCGCTTCACACGTAGATCCCACCATGACGCTTTGTTTAGAACTACTCCAACTAACAGCTCCACCATTCAATATATATACATATCCGATTTGCGATTTAGAATCGTCTGGATAAGTGTCAAAGCTTGCATCGACGTAACCATTTATGTCGAGCTCTTTGTCACCTCAATAAACGAGAAATATAACCTTAGTCCTTTTCAGGTATTTCAGGATGTTCTTGATCGCTGTCCAGTGATCCACTCCTGGATTACTTTGGTACCTCCCTGCTAAACTAATAGCAAGGCACACATCAGGTCTGGTACACAACATTGCATACATGATAGAGCCTATGGCTGAAGCATAGGCAACACTTTTCATTTTTTTCTCTACCTTCTGCAGTGGTCGGGCATTGAGTCTTACTCAACTTCATACCTTGTAACACAGGCAAGAACCCTTTCTTAGCTTGATCCATTTTGAACTTCTTCAAAACTTTATCAAGGTATGTGCCTTGTGAAAGTCCAATTAAGCGTCTTGATCTATCTCTATAGATCTTGATTCCCAATATATAAGCAGCTTCACCGAGGTCTTTAATTGAAAAACTCTTATTCAAGTATCCTTTTATGCTATCCAGAAATTCTATATCATTTCCAATCAACAATATGTCATCCACATGTAATATTAGAAATGCTATAGAGCTCCCACTCACTTTCTTGTAAATACAGGCTTCTCCAAAAGTCTGTATAAAACCATATGCTTTGATCACACTATCAAAACGTTTATTCCAACTCCGAGAGGCTTGCACCAGTCCATAAATGGATCGCTGGAGCTTGCACACTTTGTTAGCACCCTTTGGATCGATAAAACCTTCAGGTTGCATCATATACAACTCTTCTTCTAGAAATCCATTCAGGAATGCAGTCTTCATGTCCATTTGCCAAATTTCATAATCATAAAATGTGGCAATTGCTAACATGATTCGGACGGACTTAAGCATCGCTACGGGTGAGAAGGTCTCATCATAGGCAACTCCTTGAACTTATCGAAAACCTTTCGCAACAAGTCGAGCTTTGTAGACAGTAACGTTATCGTTAGCGTCAGTCTTCTTCTTGAAGATCCATTTATTCTCGATGGCTTAGCGATCATCGGGCAAGTCAACCAAAGTCCAAACTTTGTTCTCATACATGGATCCCATCTCAGATTTCATGGCCTTAAGCCATTTTGCGGAATCTGGGCTCATCGTCGCTTCCTCATAGTTCGTAGGTTTGTCATGGTCAAGTAACATGACCTCCAGAACAGGATTACCATACCACTCTGGTGCGGATCTTACTCTGGTTGACCTCCGAGGTTCGGTAGTAACTTGATCTGAAGTTTCATGATCATCATCATTGGCTTCCTCACTAATTGGTGTAGGTGTCACAGGAACCGATTTCTGCGATGGACTACTTTCCAATAAGGGAGCAGGTACAGTTACGTCATCAAGTTCTATTGTCCTCCCACTCACTTCTTTCGAGAGAAACTCCCTCTCTAGAAAGGATCCATTCTTAGCAACAAATGTCTTGCCTTCGGATCTGTGATAGAAGGTGTACCCAACAATTTCCTTTGGGTATCCTATGAAGACACATTTCTCCGATTTGGGTTCGAGCTTATCAGGTTGAAGCTTTTTTACATAAGCATTGCAACCCCAAACTTTAAGAAACGATAACTTTGGTTTCTTGCCAAAACATAGTTCATAAGGCGTCGTCTCAACGGATTTAGATGGTGCCCTATTTAACGTGAATGCAGCTGTCTCTAAAGCATAACCCCAAAACGATAGCGGTAAATCAGTAAGAGACATCATAGATCGCACCATATCTAGTAAAGTACGATTACGACGTTCGGACACACCATTCCGCTATGGTGTTCCGGGTGGCGTGAGTAGCGAAACTATTCCGCATTGTTTCAAATGAAGACCAAACTCGTAACTTAAATATTCTCCTCCACGATCAGATCGTAGAAACTTTATTTCCTTGTTACGATGATTTTCCACTTCACTCTGAAATTCTTT
Organism: Triticum dicoccoides; assembly: GCF_002162155.2. Classification (NCBI taxonomy): domain Eukaryota; kingdom Viridiplantae; phylum Streptophyta; class Magnoliopsida; order Poales; family Poaceae; genus Triticum; species Triticum dicoccoides. The sequence goes on along the minus strand of NC_041392.1, from coordinate 251,344,965 downwards.
GAACTTTTCAAATGTTTCAGACTTATGTTTCATTAAGTAGATATACCCATATCTGCTCAAATCATCTGTGAAGGTGAGAGAATAACGATATCCGCCGTGAGCCTCAATATTCATCGGACCACATACATCAGTATGTATGATTTCCAATAAATCCGTTGCTCGCTCCATTTTTCCGGAGAACAACGTTTTAGTCATCTTGCCCATGAGGCATGGTTCGCAAGTACCAACTGATTCATAATCAAGTGATTGCAAAATTCCATCAGAATGGAGTTTCTTCATGCACTTTACACCAATATGACCTAAACGACAGTGCCACAAATAAGTTGCTGAAGGAAATATGCCCTAGAGGCAATAATAAAGTTATTATTTATTTCCTTATATCATGACAAATGTTTATTATTCATGCTAGAATTGTATTAACCAGAAACATAATACATGTGTGAATACATAGACAAACAGAGTGTCACTAGTATGCCTCTACTTGACTAGCTCGTTGATCAAAGATGGTTATGTTTCCTAACCATAGACATGAGTTGTCATTTGATTAACGAGATCACATCATTAGGGGAATGATGTGATTGACTTGACCCATTCCGTTAGCTTAGCACTTGATCGTTTAGTTTGTTGCTATTGCTTTCTTCATGACTTATACATGTTCCTATGACTATGAGATTATGCAACTCCCGTTTACCGGAGGAACACTTTGTGTGCTACCAAACGTCACAACGTAACTGCGTGATTATAAAGGTGCTCTACAGGTGTCTCCGAAGGTACTTGTTGGATTGGCGTATTTCGAGATTAGGATTTGTCACTCCGATTGTCGGAGAGGTATCTCTGGGCCCTCTCGGTAATGCACATCACCTAAGGCTTGAAAGCATTGCAACTAATGAGTTAGTTGCGAGATGATGTATTACGGAACGAGTAAAGAGACTTGCTGGTAACGAGATTGAACTAGGTATTGAGATGCCGACGATCGAATCTCGGGCAAGTAACATACCGATGACAAAGGGAACAATGTATGTTGTTATGCGGTCTGACCGATAAAGATCTTCGTAGAATATGTAGGAGCCAATATGAGCATCCAGGTTTCTCTATTGGTTATTGACCGGAGATGTTTCTCGGTCATGTCTACATAGTTCTCGAACCCGTAGGGTCCGCATGCTTAACGCTACGATGGCAGTTATATTATGAGTTTATATGTTTTGATGTACCGAAGGATTTCGGAGTCCCGGATGAGATCGGGGACATGATGAGGAGTCTTGAAATGGTCGAGACGTAAAAATCGATATATTGGACGACTATATTCGGACTTCGGAAAGGTTCCGAGTGATTCGAGTATTTTTCGGAGTACCGGAGAGTTACGGAAATTCGCCGGGGAGTATATGGGCCTTATTGGGCCATACGGGAATGGACGAGATAGGCCAAAAGGAAGGAGGCCTGCGCCCCCCCTCTAGTCCGAATTGGACAAGGGGTGCAGCCCCCTTTTCCTTCTCCCTCTCCTCCTCTTTCCTTCACTCCTACTCCAACAAGGAAAGGAGGAGTCCTACTCCCGGTGGGAGTAGGACTCCCCCCTTGGCGCGCCCTCCTCCTAGGCCGGCCGCCTCCCTCCTTGCTCCTTTATATACAGAGGCAGGGGGCACCTTTAGACACACAAGTTGATCAGTTGATCTCTCCCAGCCGTGTGCGGTGCCCCCTTCACCATATTCCACCTCGGTCATATCGTAGCGGTGCTTAGGCGAAGCCCTGCGTCGGTAGCAACATCATCACCGTCACCACGCCGTCGTGCTGACAAAACTCTCCCTCAACACTCGGCTGGATCGGAGTTCGAGGGACGTTATCGGGCTGAACGTGTGCTAAACTCGGAGGTGCCGTGCATTCGGTACTTGATCGGTTGGATCGTGAAGACGTATGACTACATCAACCGCGTTGTGCTAATGCTTCCGCTTTCGGTCTACGAGGGTACGTAGACAACACTCTCCCCTCTTGTTGCTATGCATCACCATGATCTTGCATGTGCGTAGGAATATTTTGAAATTACTACGTTCCCCAACAGTTGCACTATCATTATCAACTCTGCATCTTTTGGCTTCAACATTACGAATATGCGTATCACTACTATCGAGATTCATTAAAATAGACCATGCATGACCATAAAAGATATTACTCATATAAATAGAACAACCATTATTCTCAGATTTAAATGAATAACCATCTCGCATCAAACAAGATCCAGATATAATGTTCATGCTCAACGCTGGCACCAAATAACAATTATCCAGGTCTAAAACTAATCCCGAAGGTAGATGTAGAGGTAGTGTGCCGACGGCGATCACATCGACTTTGGAACCATTTCCCACGCGCATCGTCACCTCGTCCTTAGCCAATCTTTGCTTAATCCATAGTCCCTGTTTCGAGTTGCAAATATTAGCAACAGAACCAGTATCAAATACCCAGGTGCTACTGCGAGCTTTAGTAAGGTACACATCAATAACATGTATATCACATATACCTTTGTTCACCTTGCCATCCTTCTTATCCGCCAAATACTTGGGGCAGTTCCGCTTCCAGTGACTAGTCCCTTTGCAGTAGAAGCACTCAGTCTCAGGCTTAGGTCCAAACTTGGGTTTCTTCTCTTGAACAGCAACTTGTTTGTTGTTCTTCTTGAAGCTCCCTTTCTTCTTCCCTTTACCCTTTTTCTTGAAACTGGTGGTCTTGTTGACCATCAACACTTGATCCTCCTTCTTGATTTCTACCTCCGTAGCTTTTAGCATTGCGAAGAGCTCGGGAATCATCTTATCCATCCCTTGCATATTATAGTTCATCATGAAGCTCTTGTAGCTTGGTGGTAGTGATTGAAGAACTCTGTCAATGACACTATCAACAGGAAGATTAACTCCCAGTTGAGTCAAGTGGTTATGGTACCCAGATATTCTGAGTATATGTTCACTGACAGAACTATTCTCCTCCATCTTGCAGTTGTAGAACTTATTGGAAACTTCGTATCTCTTAATTCGGGCATTTGCTTGAAATATTAACTTCAACTCCTGAAACATCTCGTATGCTCCATGACGTTCAAAACGTCGTTGAAGTCCCGGTTCTAAGCCGTAAAGCATGGCACACTGAACTACCGAGTAGTCATCAGCTTTGCTCTGCCAGACGTTCATAACATCTGGCATTGCTCCTGCAACAGGTTTGGCACCCAGCGGTGCTTCCAGGATGTAATTCTTCTATGCAGCAATGAGGATAATCCTCAAGTTATGGACCTAGTCCGTGTAATTGCTACCATCATCTTTCAACTTTGCTTTCTCAAGGAACGCATTAAAATTTAACGGAACAAAGACACGAGCCATCTATCTACAACAACATAGACAAGAAAAATACTATCAGGTACTAAGTTCATGATAAATTAAAGTTCAGTTAATCATATCTAAGAACTCCCACTTAGATAGACATCCCTCTAATCATCTAAGTGATCACGTGATCCATATCAACTAAACCATGTCCGATCATCACATGAGATGGAGTAGTTTTCAATGGTGAACATCACTATGTTGATCATATCTACTATATGATTCATGCTCGACCTTTCGGTCTCAGTGTTCCAAGGCTATATCTGCATATGCTAGGCTCGTCAAGTTTAACCCGAGTATTTCTGCGTGTGCAAAATTGGCTTGCACCCGTTGTATATGAACGTAGAGCTTATCACACCCGATCATCACATGGTGTCTCGGCACGACGAACTTTGGCAATGGTGCATACTCAGGGAGAACACTTGTACCTTGAAATTTAGTGAGAGATCATCTTATAATGCTACCGTCAATCAAGCAGAATTAGATGCATAAAAGATAAACATCACATGCAATCAATATAAGTGATATGATATGGCCATCATCATCTTGTGCCTTTAATCTCCATCTCCAAAGCACCGTCATGATCACCATCGTCACCGGCGTGACACCTTGATCTCCATCGTCACCAACTATTGCTTCTATGACTATCGCTATCGCTTAGTGATAAAGTAAAACAATTATAGCGCGATTGCATTGCATACAATAAAGCGACAACCATATGGCTCCTGCCAGTTGCCGATAACTCCGTTACAAAACATGATCATCTCATACAATAAAATATAGCATCATGCCTTGACCATATCACATCACAACATGCCCTGCAAAAACAAGTTAGACGTCCTCTACTTTGTTGTTGCAAGTTTTACGTGGCTGCTATGGGCTGAGCAAGAACCGTTCTTACCTACGCATCAAAACCACAACTATATTTCGTCAAGTTAGTGCTATTTTAACCTTCAACAAGGACCGGGTGTAGTCACCCTCGGTTCAACTAAAGTTGGAGAAACTGACACCCGCCAACCACCTGTGTGCAAAACACGTCGATAGAACGAGTCTCGCCTAAGCATACGCGTAATGTCGGTCCGGGCCGCTTCATCCAACAATACCGCCGAACCAAAGTATGACATGCTGGTAAGCAGTATGACTTGTATCGCCCACAACTCACTTGTGTTCTACTCATGCATATAACATCTACGCATAAACCTGACTCGGATGCCACTGTTGGGGAACATAGTAATTTCAAAAATTTCCCTACGCACACGCAAGATCATGGTGATGCATAGAAATGAGAGGGGAGAGTGTTGTCTACATACCCTCGTAGACCGTAAGCGGAAGCGTTATGACAACGCGGTTGATGTAGTCGAACGTCTTGACGATCGACCGATCCTTAGTACCGAACGTATGGCACCTCCGTGTTTAGCACACGTTCAGCTTAGTGACGTCCCGCGAACTCACGATCTAGTAGAGCTTCGGGGAAGAGCTTCGTTAGCACGACGACGTTGTGGCGGTGTTGATGAAGCTACCAACGCAAGGCTTCGTCTAAGCACCGCTACGATATGACCGAGGTGGATTGTGGTGGAGGGGGGCACCGCACACGGCTAAGAAAGACCAATGATCAACTTGTGTGTTCTAGGGTGCCCCCTACCCCGTATATAAAGGAGCAAGGGGGAGGCCGGCCGGCCCTTGCAGGGCGCGCCAGGAGGAGGAGTCCTCCTCCTAGTAGGAGTAGGACTCCCCCTTTCCTACTCCTACTAGGAGGGGGAAAGGAAGGAGGAGAGGGAGAAGGAAAGGGGGGCGCCGCCCCCCTTCCCTAGTCCAATTCGGACCAGAGGGGGAGGGGGCACGCGGGCTGCCCTGGCCAGCCCTCTCTCTCTCCACTAAGGCCCATGTGGCCCATTACTTCTCCCGGGGGGGATCCGGTAACCCTCCGGCATTCCGGTTTTCTCCGAAATCACCCGGAACACTTCCGGTATCCGAACATAGTCGTCCGATATATCAATCTTTATGTCTCGGCCATTTAGAGACTCCTCGTTATGTCCATGATCAAATCCGGTACTCCGAGCTACCTTCGGTACATCAAATCACATAAACTCATAATACCGGTCGTCACAGAACTTTAAGTGTGCGGACCCTACGGGTTCGAGAACTATGTAGACATGACCGAGACATGTCTCTGGTCAATAACCAATAGCGGAACCTGGATGCTCATATTGGTTCCTACATATTCTATGAATATCTTTATCGGTCAAACCGCATAACAACATACGTTGTTCCCTTTGTCATCGGTATGTTACTTGCCTGAGATTTGATCGTTGCTAAATGACAACTCATGTCTATGGTTAGGAAACATAACCATCTTTGATCAACAAGCTAGTCAAGTAGAGTCATACTAGTGACACTCTGTTTGTCTATGTATTCACACATGTATTATGTTTCCGGTTAATACAATTCTAGCATGAATAATAAACATTTATCATGAAATAAGGAAATAAATAATAACTTTATTATTGCCTATAGGGCATATTTCCTTCACGAAATATGTTGCAGTTATGGTTTAGTGGTTCATAATTTTTTTAGGTCACCTATAGCAAACTAATTTACATATTTAGAGCATGGACAGTGGTATGCCTCATACTACTTGTCACATCCTTGCTTTCTCAATTTTGGATTGTTAAAAGAAAAAACATAGTGTAAATTTTTTTGAATTTTGGTTGTTGAAAGCACAAGTGCTCCCTGGGTGATTTTGGTAATTAATGTCAACATATCTCTTGTTGGACTAATAGTTTCATCTAGTATACTTCAGATGAGTCCAATAATGGAGTGGCATGGACAAGAGGATGTGGAACCCCTTCAAGATGCAAAGGACAAACATTGGCAAAAGCTCAAGACTCTACATTTTCATTTTAGTGATCCAAGATCACATTGAGTCCATAGGAAAAGCCAATGCTATTAAAAGGGGATGAGGTGTTGCTTAATGGCTTGCTCGCTCAAAGTGCTTACTGATATGCTCCAATGCCTTCAACCACTTACTCATTTTCACATATGTCCCAAACCTAAAGTCGAACTCGGCCCCACCAATTTGATCTATCCGGCGCCACCGAGTTCACTTGACATAGCCATTGCTAGAACCCCTAATTAGTTCGGTATTATCTATGGGATCTCGGTCTCACCGAGATGGGCTTGCAAACTCTCTGTTGCTTGTTGCAATTATTTTGGTCTCACCGAGATATGCAGTCGGTCTCACCGACTTTGCTTGACCAACTTTCTGTTTGCTTATTACCAAAATCGGTCCCATCGAGTTTGTGTAATCGGTCAAACCGAGTTGAGGTTTTACCCTAACCCCAGCACATCGGTCCCACCGAGTTGATCATATCGGTCCTACCGAAAATCCTAACATTCACATTTTGAACTAATCGGTCTGACCGAGTTTTACTATTCGGTCCCACCGAGTTTGGTAAATTGTGTGTAACGGCTAGATTTTGTGTGGAGGCTATATATACCCCTACACCCTTCCTCCATTCATGGAGAGAGCCATCAGAACGTGCCTACACTTCCACTACTCATTTCCTGAGAGAGAACCACCTACTCATGTGTTAAGACCAAGATATTCCATTCCAACCACAAGAATCTTCATCTCAACCCTTCTCCAAGTTGCTTTACACTCAAATCATCTTTCCACCATATCCAAATCTGTGAGAGAGGGTTGAGTGTTGGGGAGACTATCATTTGAAGCAGAAGAGCAAAGAGTTCATCATCAACACACCATCTATTACATTTTGGAGAGTGGTGTCTCCTAGATTGGTTAGGTGTCACTTGGGAGCCTTGGTTAAGATTGTGGAGTTGAACCAAGGAGTTTGTAAGGGCAAGGAGATCTCCTACTTCATGAAGATCTACCCAAGTGAGGCAAGTCCTTCGTGGGCAATGGCTATGGTGGGATAGACAAGGTTTCTTCTTTGTGGACCCTTCGTGGGTGGAGCCCTCCGTGGACTCGTGCAACCGTTACCCTTCGTGGGTTGAAGTCTCCATCAACGTGGATGTACGATAGCACCTCCTATCAGAACCACGCCAAAAATCTCCATGTCTCCAATTGTGTTTTCACACTCCAATCTCATCCCTTTACTTTCTTACAAATTGCATGCTTTACTTTCCGCTGTTCATATACTCTTGCCATGCTTGCTTGAAATGTATTGTGAATGTTTAAACTTGTGCTATAACTCCACCTTAAGTTGAAGAAATTAAAATTGCTACTTTTCTTTGTTGAGGGTCTAATCACCTCCCTCTAGACACCTCTTCTCGATCCTTTCAATTGGTATCAGAGCATTGGTCTCCATTGCTTTGGTTTAATCAGCATTGGAGGAAGATGGATGAGTCTATGTTGGGGAGTTTTAGACATAGAGTGCCTATAGTTGATGGAGATTTCTTTCATGATTGGAAAAATGAGATGCTTGAGATTTTCAATGAATATCATTTGAACGAGTACATTGCTAGCCCATGTGCACCCCTTGTTGACCCTTTGCATCCTACCCCCGATGAGTCTCTTGACATGATCCGGAACCTTAAAACTGTCAATCTTATTACTAGAGGTTTGCCTAGAAATTTGATTGTTTGCTTGCCTACTCTTGATTGTGCTTACACCATATGGATATTTCTTGAGAAACAATTTCCAAACTATTCCTTGCAAAATCTAGATGTGATTCTTCATAAGTCAATTGCTTTAAGTAAGATGAATCCTAGATATCCTAAGTTTGGTGATTGTCTATTTGAGCTTCGTGACCTTATGTGTGCCAAAGGAGATGTTGAAATCATTAGCAATATCATTTCCGAAGTCATTAGAATTCATAAAGATGAACATTGTCATGATCATATATCTAATGAATCACTCTCTCTAGGAAATGATCAATCACAAGACGATGTTGAACATGGATACTATATGATGAGGATGATGATAGTGACTTCGATCTCGATGAGTCTATGAGACACTTTGGTCTTATGGCAAATCTTCACAGCTACATGGCTGGAGGAAAGGAATGGGTTCTCGATACTGGATGTACCGATCACATGACCGGAGACAAGATTATATTTCATGAGCTTGCTAAAAATGACGACCCTCGAAAGTATGTCACTTTTGGTGATAACTCAAAGGGTAAGGTGGTTGGCCTTGGTAAGGTGTCCATCTCACATGACAACTCCATCCAAAATGTTATGCTTCTTGAATCTCTTAGCTATAATTTACTTTCTGTATCTAGACTAGCTGACTTTGGATTCAATGCCCTATTTACTGAAGTAGATTGCCAAGTGTTTTGAAGAGACAATCAGAAAATGGTCTTTACTGGTATACGTAGAGGTGATCTATACATTGTTGATTTCACTAAAAAGGCTCAACCTAGAACTTGCTTAATTGCTAAATCTTCTAAAAGTTGGTTGTGTCATAGAAGACTAGGTCATGTGGGCATGCGAAATCTTGATAAGCTTATTAAAGGTGATCATATCCTTGAACTGAAAGATGTTATATTGACAAGGATAGATTGTGAAGTGCTTGTCAAGCAGGAAAACAGGTTGGATGAAGCCACTCCATGAAGAACATCATGACCATGAGAAGACCGCTTGAGCAACTTCATATGGATCTCTTTGGTCCAAACGCCTATAAAAGTCTCGGTGGAAACTCGTTTGGTTTAGACATAGTCGATGATTTTTGAAGATTTATGTGGGTGTTCTTTCTTGATGATAAATCACAGGCCCAAAAGATCTTCAAGAACTTCGCTAGGAAGGCCCAAAATCAATTTGAAGTGAAGACCGAGAAGGTTCGCAGCGACAACGGAACGGAGTTCAAGAACGCAAATGTGGACACCTTTCTTGACGAAGAAGGGATTTCACATGAGTCCTCAGCCATGTACACACCTCAACAAAATGGAGTTGTTGAGAGGAAGAACTGGACTCTTATTGAGATGGTGAGAATGATGCTTGATGAGTACAAGACGCCAAAACACTTTTGGGTGGAAGTAGTTGAGACAGATTGTCATGCAACAAATCATCTATATCTTCACAAGCTACTCGGCAAGACGGCATACAAGCTTCTCACCGGTAACAAACCCCAAGTTGGATACTTTCGAGTATTCGGCTCAAAGTGCTATATTCTTGATAAGAATCGTCGTTCTAAATTTGCTCCTAAATCTCATGAGGGTTTCCTACTTGGTTATGGCTTAAACTCTCGCACTTACCGTGTCTACAACAATTTCACTCGAAAGGTTGAAGAGACAGTAGATGTGAAGTTTGATGAATCTAACAGCTCGCAAGTAGAGCAATTGCCAATTGATGTAGGAGACAAAGATCCTTCGGAAGCAATACATGACTTGTCTATTAGCAAGATTCGCCCAAAGGAGGTGAAGGAGAGTAACTCGTCCGTCCAAGTGGAAGTTTCTACCTCACGGCAAGGTGAACCAAGAGTTGACTCGGAGGCATCCACAAGTGGGACATGCCAAGATGAAGAAAACGAGGAAGTACACCAAGATAAACCTCATCAACCTCCTTATCCACCTCCACAAGATAACAACAACACCAACAACGAAGAAGACCAAGAGGAAGAACAAGATGATGAAGAATATGTTCCACCCCAACCCAAACAAAAGCTCTCACGAGTTAGAGCAAGAGTCTCAAGAGACCATCCCGTCGAACAAATATTCAAAACTGGAAGAATCACTCGCTCTAAAACTCGTTTGGCAAATTTTTGTGAACAATATTCATTCATCTCTAGCATTGAACCTATGAAGGTTGAAGAAGCACTAGAAGATCCGGATTGGATAAACGCCATGCATGAAGAGCTACACAATTTTGAGAGGAACCAAGTGTGAACATTGGTTGAGAAGACCGACAACAACCACAACATCATTGGTACCAAATGGGTGTTTCGGAATAAGCAAGAAGAAGATGGACAAGTTGTACGCAACAAGGCCCGTCTCGTTGCTCAAGGCTACACTCAAGTCGAAGGTATGAACTATGTTGAGACATATGTGTCGGTGTCAAAACCGGCGGATCTCGGGTAGGGGGTCCCGAACTGTGCGTCTAAGGTTGATGGTAACAGGAGACGGGGGACACAATGTTTACCTAGGTTCGGCCCTCTCTATGGAAGTAATACCCTACTTCCTGCTTGATTGATCTTGGTGAATATGAGTATTACAAGAGTTGATCTACCACGAGATCATAATGGCTAAACCCCAAAAGTTAGCCTGTCTGACTATGATTAAGAGGATGTATCTACGGACCTAGCCCTCCGGTTTATATAGACACGGGAGGGATCTAGGGTTACATAAGGTCGGTTACAGAGAAATGAATCTTCATATTTGGTCGCCAAGCTTGCCTTCCACGCCAAGGAGAATCCCATCCGGACACGGGTAGAGTCTTCGGTCTTTGTATCTTCACAACCCATCAGTCCGGCCCATGTCCAATAGGTCGGACGCCCGAGGACCCCTTAGTCCAGGACTCCCTCAGTAGCCCCTGAACCAGGCTTCAATGATGAGGTGTCCGATGCGCATATTGTCTTCGACATTGCAAGGTGGGTTCCCCTTTCCGAATACTCCAAGATAGTCTTCGGACGTAATGAACATGTCCGGATCTGTGACTACCACACACAACCGTAGAGAATATAATATTGCACGAGTCCAATCTGCTAACAACTTTTTGTAATGTGACATCACGTCTGCTAGGTCATCATTTCGAACCGTTTTCCGTCTGTCGCTCCACGTTTCGAGATGCGGTTTTCATAGGCACGTCTTGTCGAAGCAGAGATCGTGTCCCCTTATTGCGGGATCCTCATCAATACATGCATGGGTAATATAACCATGTTGTTTACACAACCCTTGGGAACAGGCGAGTTTTAAGGCGATTGGGGAGGCGCTTGATATTCACTGCCTTTATAAGGAGATAATGATTCCCTTTCTTCACCCATGCCTTCTCTCTTTCTCTGCCCTTCCATTCTCGAGATCCAGCGCTCAAGTCCTCATTCTCTCCGCCTCAAGGAAGCACTCAGCCATGTCCGGATCCGGAGGTCAAGGCAACTGGATGGCCTCCTCCATTAGGGAGAAGGACATCATCAAGCTTCGGGAGGCCGGGTATCTCGCAAAAGAAGTCGCCCACAGGCTTCCAGCCAAGGGCAAATCGTCCCCACCCCGAAGCCCAATGAGAGGGTGGTGTTCATCCCTTATTTTGTCCGCGGGGTAGGGTTTCTCCTCCACCCCTTCATCCGTGGGCTTATGTTCTATTACGGGCTAGATTTCCATGACCTAGACCCGAACTCTTTCCTCAACATCTCGGCATTCATTGTCGTGTGTGAGGCCTTCCTCCGCATCCAACCCCACTTCAGACTGTGGCTTAAGATCTTCAACGTGAAGCCAAAGGTGGTGGATGGCCAGCACACGGAGTGCGGAGGCGCCATGGTGAGCAAGATGCCCATGTCACATGGCCCAAAGGTACTTTTGTGGAGACCGTCAAGGAGTGGCAGAAATTGTGGTTCTACATCACAGAGCCCCGCGACGCCACCTGGGCCGTGGCTCCTGAGTTCAACTCCGGAGCTCCAATGCAGCTCACTCCTGGATAGAGAAGGGCCCAAATTGGTCTTCGTCGGATGAACTGATAGCGCTACAAACGCGCATCCAAAGCATGGTGGACAAAGACATCAAGCTCGTCGACGTAATCCAGGCGATGCTGGTTCGCCGGATCCTCCCATGCCAAAGCCGAAGCTACCCCTTATGGGAATTCGACCCGAAGAAGCACCAAACCTTGTAAAGGCTCTTCGGAATCACTCACGAAGATGCCTGTAAGTTGCTCTTCAAGGGCAACGAGACACCGCCAGCCATAGACTCGGACCGCGGGCACGATATTACCCATTCTGGCAATGCGGTAAGCCTCTCACGTCTCCAGACACATCCTCTACTTGCTTGTTTCAAGGAGGATATCTAAACTTTATTATTATTGTTCTTTCAGGTATGGACGGAAGGGTGGAGCGGATTCATTGTTCGGCTCTGCTGCTCCAGGAACCAGTCATCCCACTCCTGGCGAAGATGCTGGTCTCAGCGCCCTATAAGGCGCCGGAGAAGAAGGCCAAGGGGGTCCGGAGTGGCCTCCGCCGCAAGGGAGCTTCGGACGTGTCGTACGAAGACAAGACTCTCTCCTCCACCCCCGAAGACGATGACGAGCAGGAGGAGGAAAGAACCTCTCCCCCTGATGGGGGGAGGAAGAAGAGGGCGGCCTCCACAAATCTGGAGGCGGAGGCGCCCAAGAGGAGGAAGGGTCCCCTTGCGGATAAGTCCGGGTGGGACGTCGACAGTAGCCCGGAGCGAAGCCCCCGAAACAAGCCTCCAACCACATCGCAAGTACTAAAACCCGCGTATGTCCATGCGTCCGTCCTCTCTTGCTTCATAATATAATATGTTAATTTATGCCATTGCAGTCCGGCCCATGACAGCTCCCAGTGATCCTCATCAAGAGGCTTGCTGGATTTGAAGGCGATGGCCCGCGAGTCACTGCCGGCCGCTCACTCTCCCATGGCCAAGGGCGACGACGAGGTGTTGTCCCAAAGGACCTTCCCCGATCGGGGAGGGGTTCAGAAGGCCGCCAGGGTGGCGCCAGGGGGCAAATCCTCAGCTTCCAGACACATGGGGGAGCAGACCCCCGTGGCGACTGGGGATGGGGGCCTTGCTCAATTCAGCCCGCATCCGAATACAAGTCCGGAGACCTATATGGCTCCGGAATCCGGCGAGCAACCTCCTTCGAAAGAAGGGTTGTGCCTGTTCCGCCGGTGACCTCTGTCCAACCAGAGGCACCGGTTAATCTGCTGGAAGTGCTATGAGGCGCTTCCATTATGGATGAACAGCGTATCCTTATGTGTACGGTGATTGAGAGGGTTCAGTCTGTTAAGAGTGGACCAACCAAAGCCTGCAGCAGCCTGCTGACAGGTTTTGAGGTAAGCGACGCAAAAGAGAAAATCCCCATATAGACAGTAGCCCTAAGACACTGTCCGGTGTTCGAAAAGAAAAGCCGGACAGAGGATCAATTTATTTTTGCAGGAGACTAACTAAACATGTCTTATATGAATAAGCAGACGTCATTGCTGGCCGCAACCTCACACACTGCCAAAGTCTCCGGACTAAAGCAGAGACTGGAGCGGGCCGAGGAGGATCTCGGCCAAGTGAGGAAGCAGCTAGAAGACAAGCAAGGTATGTACTGACTGGCTGTATATTTCGAAAAGAGTAACTAATGCATATTGACCGTAGTGCCATGGCATGCGTAGGAGCGGCGACCGAGGTCGAGGTCCTTAAACAGGCCCTGGCCGAGGCCAAGGAGAAGGCCACCAAGGAAAAAGCCGCTCGAGAGCAGCACGAGGCCCGGCTTGATGTGGTCCAACAAGAGCTGTAGGAAGCAGTTAAGAAATGCGAATCCTTGGAGCGTATGTTTCGGCTCGAGATACCGAACTCGCTAAGGCCCGCCAAAGCGCGGAAGAGGCCCAGGGCGCCCTCCAGGAGATCCAGGAGGCCAAGAAAATCACGGCGGGTAAGGCGTTTAGTATGCAAAGCAAGTATGTGAAGAAGAAGTATTTGTTACTAACCCAGATTCGAAGTTCTCCAGGGGCGTTTGCAGATCTGCCGCGTAGTGTGTCTGACGTTGCGGAGTTCTTCCGAGCCAAAGAGGGGAGCTCAACGAAGAAGCTGTTTTGGTTGCAATATCTTGCGCCAGAACATCCAGTGCCCTTTAGTGATCATCTAAAACAGTTGGTCGAGCTGCACAGGGTGGCCAAACTGGCCATGAAGGATCTAATAATCCGGCTGTGGCCTGCCGAAGCTATGCCCGGCGGCTACTTCGGGCTCGTGAAGCGGCTGGTGAACGCATGTCCTCGGCTGGACGCCGTCAAGCGATCGACCTGCATTGAGGGTGCATGCATGGCCTTCGCCCGCATCAAGGTGTGGTGGGCGAAGATGGACGCCGTCAAGCTTACGACCGAGGGACCGACAGAGGGCAAGGAGCACCACACACCCGAGCGGTATTTTGTAGATGTCCTAGAGGGGTCTCGTATTGTGGCAACACAATGTGTGCAAGACATTATTTTCGAATGAATACATTCAAGTTGTCTCTGCTTTGTATGATGAAACAAAGTCATTATGTAATATAATGTTTGTTATTTAAAGAATTTATCCTCCTGTGCGGCCGTGTTGTGTGAAATCTGAGAGTTGGCCAGCCGTCGGCTTCTGCCCCCACGTAGGCAGTACGGGGGTGTTCGGGATGTAATCTAAACACTCTTTATCCAATTGTTTGGTCCTTGAAGGAGGTGTTTAGCATGACGAACCAGACAATCAGATTATGCGGCTTTAGCACCCTCACTAAGCCATAGGAGTTTGACAATAGAAATATAGGCGCATCCCCTAGTATCCAAACTAGGATGCTGTAAACACTTGATCGCGTAAGTACCAATCCCTCGCGTAATGCGGAAAAAATCTCTAAGGATTTGAGACCTCCGAAGAGCTGACCGGCTCTCGCCTCATCATGACAGTCAGTTTTCGGCCTTCTATACTGAGGTGCTTATCCGGGTAAACCAGGGCACAATCGCAGTAGTTCTCCCTTTACTACCCTAGCCGATACAGCGGAATGTAAGGTAGTAAGCACAGGAGCCGGGCAACCCAACTATTGACCAAAGACAGGATTCGGAGCCAATGCATCTAGTGCTAAATTCGGGGTGCTGAACTATACTGTAAAAGTGTTAGGACTTTTGTTGCCATGTTGTGGGGCGCTATGAAGCCCCTGGCAAATTGAAACGTACCAGAGTGTACTGGTGCTATTTGATAAAGTTATCAAAAAAAGAAAAAAAAGAAAAGGTAGTAAGCTAGAGCCATAAAATTTGGGCCGCAAATTGTTTCCATTATAATTTCATTGGTTCATTAAAGCGCATTTATACAAGTAGTGCAATAAGCAGAAGGCTATTTAATATGCCTTAACCAAGGGAGAGCTGTGTATGGGTCCTGAAAACAGGTAAAGGGATCGTTAAAGAAACCACCTAAAAATTCCTAGTACGTCCATGCTTCTTGTCATCTTGGTGTTTTTATCCTTCGAAAAGAAGCGATGGTCAAGCCGTCAGGAAAGGCCTGTGAAAAAGAAACCTGAAAAAATGAGAAAAAAAGGAAACAGTGAAAGTATGTGTGTCCGGGCGGTCGAGCCGTATTGTGGATCACAAGCTGGTTATGCCTCCATCCGTGCCCATGGTATTTTTAGTGCGTAGTTATGCACGCGAGGTACAATTGCCGCCACTTGGCCGGGACTGGGACGGAGGCTGAATTGCTAGTTAAGCTCTTGACGAGCCGAGCTGTCCTGCTGCAGAATAGTCCGGACTCTCTTGATAGTGTCCGGGGGATCGGCCACCGAATTAAGGTTTTGCTTGAAAAGGCCGCTCTGTACTTCTGCTGCTAAGGCAGCGGTGTGCTCCTCGGTGTGGAGGGAGCGTTCCGTGTTTCCATTAATTGTTATGACGCCTCGTGGTCCGGGCATCTTGAGCTTGAGATAAGCGTAGTGTGGCAAAGCATTGAATCGAGCAAATGCGGTTCGTCCGAGCAGTGCATGATAGCCACTGCGAAAAGGGACGATATCGAAGATTTACTCCTTGCTTCGAAAGTTGTCTGGAGATCCGAAGACAACCTCTAGTGTGATTGAGCCCGTACAGCGGGCCTCTACACCTAGTATGAATCCTTTAAAGGTAGTCTTTGTGGGCTTGATCCGTGATGGATTGATGCCCATTTTGCGCACTGTATCCTGATAGAGCAGGTTAAGGCTGCTGCCACCGTCCATCAGGACTCGCGTCAGGTAGAACCCGTCAATTATTGGGTCCAGGACCAGTGCGGCCGAACTGCCCTGACGGATACTGGTCGGGTGATCCCGACGATCGAAGGTGATCGGGCATGACGACCATGGATTAAATTTTGGGGCGACTGGCTCTGTCGTGTAGATGTCCCTGAGCGCACGCTTGCGCTCCCTCTTGGGGATGCGGGTAGCATATATCATGTTCACCATTTCGACCTGAGGGGAAACTTCTTCTGTCCCCCTGTGTTCGGTGGCCGGGGCTCCTCGTCGTCGTCCTCGCTCTGCGATCCCTTCTCCTTGCTATCGGCATTTAACTTGCCGGCCTATTTGAAAACCCAACAATCTCTGTTGGTATGATTGGGTGGTTTCTCCAGGTGCCATGAATCTGGCATGCACGATCTAGTATGCAGTCCAAGTTGGATGAGCCCGAATTGTTCGTTTTGAACGGCTTCTTCCGCTGACCGGACTTAGAGCCACTGAATCCGGCATTGACCGTCGTATCATCGGTGTTGTCATTGTTGTTTCGACACTTGTGTCTGTTGCGTCGGGACTTGTCGTTACTATTTCTGGCTTCAGCGGTGCCGACGTTGCTTGCATTGCTTTTGCTATGGTCCAGCCAACTATCTTCACCCATGCAAAAGCAGGTCATGAGTGCCATGAGGGCTGCCATGGACTTCGGCTTTTCTTGGACGAGGTGGCGGACGAGCCATTCGTCGCGAATGCTGTGTTTAAAGGCCGCTAGGGCTTCGGCATCCGGATAGTCGACGGTCTAGTTCTTTTTAGTTAGGAACCTACTCCAGAATTTCCTGGCTGACTCTCCGGGCTGTTGAACTATATGGCTTAAGTCATCAGCGTACGAAGGTCGAACATATGTACCTTGGAAGTTATCAAGGAAGCCTTCTTCCAAGTCCTCCCAGCTCCCAATGGAATTTTCGGGCAGGCTGTTCAGCCAGTGCCGGGCTGGTCCTTTGAGTTTTAGGGGGGGGTATTTAATGGCATGAAGGTCATCGCCGCGGGCCATATTGAACGAAATATGCCCTAGAGGCAATAATAAAGTTATTATTTATTTCCTTATTTCATGATAAATGTTTATTATTCATGCTAGAATTGTATTAACCGGAAACATAATACATATGTGAATACATAGACGAACATAGTGTCACTAGTATGCCTCTACTTGACTAGCTCGTTAATCAAAGATGGTTCAGTTTCCTAACCATAGACATGAGTTGTCATTTGATTAACGGGATCACATCATTAGGAGAATGATGTGATTTACTTGACCCATTCCGTTAGCTTAGCACTTGATCGTTTAGTATGTTGCTATTGCTTTCTTCATCACTTATACATGTTCCTATGACTATGAAATTATGCAACTCCCGTTTACCGGAGGAACACTTTGTGTGCTACCAAACATCACAACGTAACTGGGTGATTATAAAGGTGCTCTACAGGTGTCTCCGAAGGTACTTGTTGAGTTGGCGTATTTCGAGATTAGGATTTGTCACTCCGATCGTCGGAGAGGTATCTCTGGGCCCACTCGGTAATACACATCACTATAAGCCTTGCAAGCATTGGAACTAATGAGTTAGTTGCCGGATGATGTATTACGGAATGAGTAAAGAGACTTGCTGGTAACGAGATTGAACTAGGTATTGAGATACCGACGATCGAATCTCAAGCAAGTAACATACCGATGACAAAGGGAACAACGTATGTTGTTATGCGGTTTGACCGATAAAGATCTTCGTAGTATATGTAGGAACCAATATGAGCATCCAGATTCCGCTATTGGTTATTGACCGGAGACATGTCTCGGTCATGTCTACATAGTTCTCAAACCCGTAGGGTCCGCACGCTTAACGTTCGGTGACGATTTGTATTATGAGTTTATGTGTTTTGATATACCGAAGGTAGTTCGGAGTCCCGGATGAGATCGGGGACATGACGAGGAGTCTCGAAATGGTCGAGACGTAAAGATCGATATATTGGACAACTATATTCGGACATCGGAAAGGTTCCGAGTGATTCGGGTATTTTTCGGAGTACCAGAGAGTTATGGGAATTCGTCGGGGAGTATATGGGCCTTATTGGGCTTTAGGGGAAAGAGAGAGGAGAGGCTGCGCCCCCCCCCAATGCTTAGTCCTAATTGGACTAGGGGGAGGGGCGGCGCCCCCTCCTTCCTTCTCTTCTCTTTTCCATTTTCTTCTCTCCTACTCCTACTACTTGGAAGGGCTCCTAGTTCTACTAGGAAAGGGGGAATCCTACTCCCGGTGGGAGTAGGACTCCCATAGGGCACGCCATAGAGAGGGCCGACCCTCCCCCCTCCACTCCTTTATAAACCCGGAGGGGGCACCCCTTGGAGACACAATAATTGATCATTGATCTCTTAGCCGTGTGCGGTGCCCCCCTCCACCATAATCCACCTCGATCATATCGTAGCGGAACTCTTCCTCGAAGCTCTGTTGACGGAACTCTTCCTTGAAGCTCTGCTAGATCGGAGTTCGTGGGACGTCATCGAGCTGAACGTGTGCCGAGCTCAGAGGTGTCGTGTGTTCGGTACTTGGATCAGTCGGATCGTGAAGACGTATGACTACATCAACCGTGTTGTGCTAACGCTTCCGCTTTCGGTCTACGAGAGTACGTGGACACACTCTCCCCTCTCGTTGCTATGCATCACCATGATCCTGTGTGTGCGCAGGAATTTTTTTTGAAATTACTACATTCCCCAACAGTGGCATACGAGCCAGGTTTATGCGTAGATGTTATATGCACGAGTAGAACACAAGTGAGTTGTGGGCGATACAAGTCATGCTGCTTACCAGCATGTCATACTTTGGTTAGGCGGTATTGTTGGATGAAGCGGCCCGGACTGACATCACGCGTACGCTTGCGCGAGACTGGTTCTACCGACGTGCTTCGCACACAGGTGGCTGGCGGGTGTCAGTTTCTCCAACTTTAGTTGAACCGAGTGTGGCTACGCCTGGTCCTTGAGAAGGTTAAAACAGTACTAACTTGACGAACTATCGTTGTGGTTTTGATGCGTAGGTAAGAACATTTCTTGCTCAGCCCGTAGCAGCCACGTAAAACTTGCAACAACAAAGTAGAGGACATCAAACTTGTTTTTGCAGGGCATGTTGTGATGTGATATGGTCAAGATGTGATGAAATATAAATTGTTGTATGAGATGATCATGTTTTGTTGTATGTGATGAAATATACATTAAAATTATGCCAAGTAGCACTCCGCATCAAAAATCCTATTTTTATCATTTACCTACTCAAGGACGAGTAGGAATTAAGCTTGGGGATGCTTGATACGTCTCCAACGTATCTATAATTTTTGATTGCTCCATGCTATATTATCTACTGTTTTAGGCATTATTGGGCTTTATTTTCCACTTTTATATTATTTTTTGGACTAACCTATTAACCGGAGGCCCAGCCTAGAATTGTTGTTTTTGAGTGTTTTAGGGTTTCGAAGAAAAGGAATATCAAACGGAGTCCAAATGGAATGAAACCTTCAGAAACGTGATTTTCTCATCAGATAAGATCCAGAAGACTTGGACCCTCTATCAAGAAAGCCACGAGGTGCTCATGAGGGTAGGGGCGCCCCTCCTCCTAGGGCGCGCCCCCTGCCTCGTGGGCGCCTCGAAGCTCCACCGACCTACTTCTTCCTCCTATATATATCCACGTACCCCCAAACGATCGGGGACGGAGCCAAAAACCTAATTCCACCGCTGCAACTTTCTGTATCCACGAGATCCCATCTTGGGGCATGTTCTGGAGCTCCGCCGGAGGGGGCATCGATCATGGAGGGCTTCTACATCAACACCATAGCCCTTCCGATGAAGTGCGAGTAGTTTACTTCAGACCCACGGGTCCATAGCTATTAGCTAGATGGATTCTTCTCTCTTTTTGGATCTCAATAGAATGTTCTCCCCCTCTCTCGTGGAGATCTATTCGATGTAATCTTCTTTTTGCGGTGTGTTTGTTGAGAACGATGAATTGTGGGTTTATGATCAAGTTTATCTATGAACAATATTTGAATCTTCTCTGAATTCTTTTATGTATGATTGGTTATCTTTGCAAGTCTCTTCGAATTATCAGTTTGGTTTGGCCTACTAGATTGATCTTTCTTGCAATGAGAGAAGTGCTTAGCTTTGGGTTCAATCTTGCGGTGTCCTTCCCCAGTGACAGTAGGGGCAGCAAGACACGTATTGTATTGTTGCCATCGAGGATAACAAGATGGGGTTTTTATCATATTGCATGAATTTATCCCTCTACATCATGTCATCTTGCTTAAGGCGTTACTCTATTTTCATGAACTTAATACACTAGATGCATGCTGGATAGCGGTCGATGAGTGGAGTAATAGTAGTAGATGCAGAATCGTTTCGGTCTACTTGTCTCGGACGTGATGCCTATATACATGATCATACCTAGATATTCTCATAACTATGCTCAATTCTGTCAATTGCTCAACAGTAATTTGTTCACCCACCGTAGAATACTTATGCTCTTGAGAGAAACCACTAGTGAAACCTATGGCCCCCGGGTCTCTTTCTCATCATATCAATCTCCATCACTTTACTATTGCTTTGCTTTCACTTTGCTTTTACTTTATTTACTTTGCATCTTTATACCAAAAATACCAAAAAAATATTATTTATCATCTCTATCAGATCTCACTTTTGTAAGTGACCGTGAAGGGATTGACAACCCCAAAGCGCATTGGTTGCGTTGAGCTATTGTATTTGTGTAGGTACGAGGGACTCGAGCGTAGCCTCCTACTGGATTGATACCTTGGTTCTCAAAAACTGAGGGAAATACTTACGCTACTTTGCTGCATCATCCCTTCCTCTTCGGGGAAATCCAACACAGTGCTCAAGAGGTAGCAGGTATCAGCTACTGAAAGTGCAACTATCCCTAGGTGGTTTTGGTAATTCCTAACAACATATAGCTCATTGAGCTAATGCTATTTCAAGATTAATATCTCAGAAAAGCTCAATGATTGGCATGGCATGGATGAGAAAAGTGGACCCCTCAAAATGCTAAGGACAAAGGATTGGCTCAAGCTCAAAGCTGAAGACTCTACATTTTCTATTTTAGTGATCCAAGATCACATTGAGTCTATAGGAAAAGCCAATACTATCAAGGAGGATGAAGTGTTGCTTAATGAGGCTCTTGCTCAAAATGCTTAGTAATATGCTCCAAAACCCTCAACTACTTTCTCACATCCACATATGACCTAAACCAAAAGTCAAACTCGGCCCCACCGATTCTTTCTATCCGGCGCCACTGAGTTCAGTGGTCATAGCCACTGCCACAAACCCTAGGCAAACCGGTCTCACCGATAGGGATCTCGGTCTCACCGAGATGGGATTGTAATCTCTCTGTTTCCCTTCGTAACATTTCGGTCTTACCGAGATGAGCGATCGGTCCCACCAAGATTGCAATGTAAACTCTTTGTTTTCCCTTCGTAACGTTTCGGTCTCACCGAAATGAGCGATTGGTCCCACCGAGTTTACCTGACCAACTCTCTGGTTAGCTTATTACCAAAATCGGTCTCACCGAGTTTGTGTAATCGGTCTCACCGAGATTACGTTATGCCCTAACCCTAATCATATCGGTCCTACCGAGTTGCATGTCGGTCCCACCAAAAACCCTAACGGTCACTAGCTTTGCTGAATCTGTCCGACCGAGTTTATCAATTCGGTCCCACCGAGATTGGCAAGTTGTGTGTAACGGTTAGATTTTGTGTGGAGGCTATATATACCCCTCCACCACCTCTTCATTCATGGAGAGAGCCATCAGAACGAACCTACACTTCCAACTTACTTTTTCTGAGAGAGAGCCACCTACACTTGTGTTGAGACCAAGATATTCCATTCTTACCATATGAATCTTGATCTCTAGCCTTCCCCAAGTTGCTTTACACTCAAATCTTCTTTCCACCAAATCCATATCCTGTGAGAGAGAGTTTAGTGTTGGGGAGACTATCATTTGAAGCACAAGAGCAAGGAGTTCATCATCAACACACCATTTGTTACTTCTTGGAGAGTGGTGTCTCCTAGATTGGCTAGGTGTCACTTGGGAGCCTCTGACAAGATTGTGGAGTTGAACCAAGGAGTTTGTAAGGGCAAGGAGATCGCCTACTTCATGAAGATCTACTGCTAGTGAGGAAAGTCCTTCGTGGGAGACGGCCATGGTGGGATAGACAAGGTTGCTTCTTCGTGGACCCTTCGTGGATGGAGCCCTCCGTGGACTCACGCAACCATTACCCTTCGTGGGTTGAAGTCTCCATCAACGTGGATGTACAATAGCACCACCTATCGGAACCACGACAAAAACATCCGTGTCTCCTATTGCGTTTGAATCCTCCAAACCCTTCCCTTTACATTCTTGCAAGTTGCATGCTTTACTTTCCGCTGCTCATATACTCTTTGCATGCTTGCTTGAATTGTGTTAAGATTGCTTGACTTGTCCAAAGTTGCTAAAATCTGCCAAGAACTAAAATTGGGAAAAGGATAAGTTTTTATTTGGTCAAGTAGTCTAATCACCCCCCCTATAGACATACTTTCGATCCTACAGCTACTGGCAGGAGCCTTATGGTTGTCTCTTTATTTTCATAAGATGCAAGTGCTATGTAATTGCTTTACTTTATCGCTATGCGATCGCAATAGTTGCAAAAGCAATAGCTGGTGAGACGACCATGTGACGACACGTTGATAAAAGATCAAGATGATGGAGATCATAGTGTCATGCCGGTGACGATAGAGATCATGACGGTACTTTGGAGATGGAGATCAAAGGCGCAAGATGATCATGGCCATATCATGTCACATATTTTGATTGCATGTGATGTTTATCCTTTATGCATCTTATTCTGCTTTGTTTGACAGTAGCATTATAAGATGACCTCTCACTAAATTTCAAGGTAAAAGTGTTCTCCCTGAGTATGCACCATTGCCAAAGTTCGTCGTGCCGAGACACCACATGATGATCGGGCGTGATAAGCTCAACGTTCATCTATAATGGGTGTAAGACAGTTTTACACACGCAGAATACTCGGGTTAAACTTGTCGAGCCTAGCATATGCAGATATGGCCTTGGAACACCGGAGACTGAAAGGTTGAGCGTGAATCATATAGTACATATGATCAACATAGTGATGTTCACCGTTGAAAACTATTCCATCTCACCTGATGATCAGACATGGTTTAGTTGATTTGGATCACGTGATCACTTAGATGATTAGAGGGATGTCTATCTAAGTGGGAGTTCTTAAGTAATATGATTAATTGAACTTTAATTTATCATGAACTTAGTCCTTGTAGTATTAGCATATCTATGTTGTAGATCAATAGCTCGCGTTTAGCTCCCCTGTTTTATTTTTGATATGTTCCTAGAGAAAACTAAGTTGAAAGATGTTAGTAGCAAGGATGCGGATTGGATCTGTGATCTGAGGTTTATCCTCATTGCTGCATAGAAGAATTATGTCCTTGATGCACTGCTAGGTGACAGACCTATTGCAGGAGCAGATACAAACGTTGTGAACGTTTGGCTAGCTCAATATGATGACTACTTGATAGTTTAGTGCACCATGCTTAACGGCTTAGAATTGGGACTTCAAAGACGTTTTTAACGTCATGGACCATATGAGATGTTCCTGGAGTTGAAGTTAATATTTCAAGCAAATAAACGAGTTGAGAGATATGAAGTCTCCAACAAGTTCGATAGCTAAAAGATGGAGGAGAATAGCTCAAGCAGTGAGCATGTGCTCAGATTGTCTGGGTACTACAATCGCTTGAATCAGGTGGGAGTTAATCTTCCAGATAAGATAGCGATTGATAGAATTCTCTAGTCACCATCACCAAGTTTGTAGAACTTAGTGATGAACTATAATATGCAAAGTTAATAATGATAGTGCAACTTATATGTGGCACTGCCCTTTAGGTCATATTGGTGTAAAGCGCATGAAGAAACTCCATGCTGATGGGCTTTTGGAATGACTTGATTATGAATCATTTGATGCTTGTGAACCATGCCTCATGGGCAAGATGACTAAAACTCTGTTCTCCGGAACAATGGAGCAAGCAACTGACTTATTGGAAATAATACATACTGATGTATGCAATCCGATGAGTGTTGATGCTCATGGTGGGTATCATTATTTTATGACCTTCACGGATGATTTGAGCAGATATGGGTATATCTACTCGATGAAACATAAGTCTGAAACATTTGAAAAGTTTAAAGAATTTCAGAGTGAAGTGGAAAATCATCGTAACAAGAAAATAAAGTTTCTGCGATCTGATCGTGGAGGAGAATATTTGAGTTACGAGTTTGGTCTTCATTTGAAACAATGTGGAATAGTTTCGCAACTCACGCCACCTGGAACACCACAGCGTAATGGTGTGTCCGAATGTCATAACCGTACTTTATTAGGTATAGTGCAATCTATGATGTCTCTTACTGATTTACCACTATCGTTTTGGGGGTTATGCATTAGAGACATCTGCATTCACATTAAAAAGGGCACCATCTAAATCTGTTGAGACGACACCGTATGAACTATGGTTTAGCAAGAAACCTAAGCTATCATTTCTTAAAGTTTGGGGTTACAATGCTTGTGTGAAAAAGTTTCATCTTGATAAACTCAAACCCAAGTCGGAGAAGTGCATCTTCATAGGATACCCAAAAGTAACTGTTGGGTACACCTTCTCTCACAGATCCGAAGGCAAGATATTTGTTGCTCAGAATGGATCCTTTCTAGATAAGGAGTTTCTCTCGAAAGAAGTGAGTGGGAGGAAAGTAGAACTTGATGAGGTAACTGTACCTGCTCCCTTATTGGAAAGTAGTTCATCATAGAAATCTGTTTATGTGACTCCTACACCAATTAGTGAGGAAGCTAATGATGATGATCATGTAACTTTAGATCAAGTTACTACCGAACCTCGTAGGTCAACCAGAGTGAGATCCGCACCAGAGTGGTACGGTAATCCTGTTCTGGAGGTCATGTTAATTGACCATGACTAACCTACGAACTATGAGGAAGCGATGATGAGCCCAGATTCCGCGAAATGGCTTGAGGCCATGAAATCTGAGATGGAATCCATGTATGAGAACAAAGGGTGGGCTTTGGTTGACTTGCCTGATGATCGGCAAGCCATAGAAAATAAATGGATCTTCAAGAGGAAGACGGACGCTGATAGTAGTGTTACTATCTACAAAGCTAGACTTGTCGAAAAAGGTTTTGACAAAGTTCAAGGTGTTGACTACGATGAGATTTTCTCACTCGTAGCGATGCTTAAGTATGTCCGAATCATGTTAGCAAATTGCCACATTTTATGAAATCTGGCAAATGGATGTCAAAACTACATTCCTTAATGGATTTCTTAAAGAGGAGTTGTATATGATGCAATGATACATCTCCAACGTATCTATAATTTTTGATTGCTCCATGCTATATTATCTACTGTTTTGGACATTATTGGGCTTTATTATACACTTTATATTATTTTTGGAACGAACCTATTAACCGGAGGCCGAGCCCAGAATTGTTGTTTTTTCCTATTTTAGGGTTTCGAAGAAAAGGAATATCAAACAGAGTCCAAACGGAATGAAACCTTCGGGAACGTGATTTTTGGAAGGAACAAGATCCAGGAGACTTGGACCCTACGTGAAGCAACCAACAGGGAGGCCACGAGGTAGGGGGGTGCGCCTACCCCCCCCCCCCCAGGCGCGCCCTCCACCCTCGTGGGCCCCCTGTTGCTCCACCGACGTACTTCTTCCTCCTATATATACCTACGTACCCCCAAACGATCAGATACGGAGCCAAAACCCTAATTTCACCGCCGTGACTTTCTGTATCCACGAGATCCCATCTTGGGGCCTATTCCGAAGCTCCGCCGGAGGAGGCATCGATCACGGAGGGCTTCTACATCAACACCATAGCCCTTCCGGTGAAGTGTGAGTAGTTTACCTCAGACCTACGGGTCCATAGTTATTAGCTAGATGGCTTCTTCTCTCTTTTTGGATCTCAATACAGAGTTCTCCCCCTCTCTTGTGGAGATCTATTCAATGTAATCTTCTTTTGCGGTGTGTTTGTTGAGACCGATGAATTGTGGGTTTATGATCAAGTATATCTATGAACAATATTTGAATCTTCTCTGGATTCTTTTATGTATGATTGGTTATCTTTGCAAGTCTCTTCGAATTATCAGTTTGGTTTGGCCTACTAGATTGATCTTTCTTGCAATGGGAGAAGTGCTTAGCTTTGGATTCAATCTTGCGGTGTCCTTTCCCAGTGACAGTAGGGGTAGCAAGGCACGTATTGTATTATTGCCATCGAGGATAACAAGATGGTTGTTTTTATCATATTGCATGAATTTATCCCTCTACATCATGTCATCTTGCTTAAGGCGTTACTCTGTTCTTATGAACGTAATACTCTAGATGCGTGCTGGATAGCGGTCGATGTGTGGAGTAATAGTAGTAGATGCAGGCAGGAGTCGGTCTACTTGTCTTGGACGTGATGCCTATATACATGATCATACCTAGATATTCTCATAACTATGCTCAATTCTGTCAATTGCTCAACAGTAATTTGTTCACCCACCGTAAAATACTTATGCTCTCGAGAGAAGCCACTAGTGAAACCTATGGCCCCCGGGTCTATCTTCATCATCTTAATCTACCAATACTTAGCTATTTTTATTGCCTTTTATTTTACTTTGCATCTTTATCATAAAAATACCAAAATATTATCTTATCATATCTATCAGATCTCACTCTCGTAAGTGACTGTGAAGGGATTGACAACCCCTTATCGCATTGGTTGCGAGGATTTATTTGTTTTGCGCAGGTGCGAGGGACTTGCGCGTAGCCTCCTACTGGATTGATACCTTGGTTCTCAAAAACTAAGGGAAATACTTACGCTATTTTGCTGCACCACCCTTTCCTCTTCAAGGGAAAACCAACGCAAGTGCTCAAGAGGCAGCAAGAAGGATTTCTGGCGCCGTTGCCGGGGAGGTCTACGCAAAAGTCAAACATACCAAGTACCCATCACAAAACCTTATCTCCCGCATTACATTATTTTCCATTTGCCTCTCATTTTCCTCTCCCCCACTTCACCCTTGCCATTTTATTCGCCCTCTCTCTCTATCCTCCTTCTCTTTCTCTATTTTCCTCTTTTTGCCCGTTTCTTGTTTGTTTGTGTGTTGGATTGCTTGCTTGTCACGATGGCTCAAGATAATACTAAATTGTGTGACTTTACCAATACCAACAACAATGATTTTATTAGCACTCCGATTGCTCCTCTTACTGATGTTGAATCTTGTGAAATTAATGCTGCCTTGCTGAATCTTGTTATGAAAGATCCGTTTTCCGGCCTTCCTAGTGAAGGTGCCGCTACCCATCTAAATAGCTTCATTGATTTCTGTGATATGCAAAAGAAGAAAGATGTGGATAACGATATTGTTAAATTGAAGCTATTTCCTTTTTCTCTTAGAGATCGTGCTAAAGCTTGGTTTTCGTCTTTGCCTAAAAATAGCATTGATTCGTGGAATAAGTGCAAGGATGCTTTTATCTCTAAGTATTTTCCTCCCGCTAAGATCACCTCTCTTAGAAACGATATTATGAATTTTAAGCAACTTAATCATGAACATGTTGCACAAGCTTGGGAGAGGATGAAATTAATGATACGTAATTGCCCTACTCATGGTTTGAATTTGTGGATGATTATACAAAAATTTTATGCCGGATTGAATTTTGCTTCTAGAAATCTTTTAGATTCGGCCACGGGAGGCACTTTTATGGAAATCACTTTAGGAGAAGCTACTAAACTCCTAGATAATATTATGGTTAATTACTCTTAATGGCACACTGAAAGATCTACTAATAAGAAAGTGCATGCGATAGAAGAAATTAATGTTTTGAGTGGAAAGATGGATGAACTTATGAAATTATTTGCTAATAAAAGTGTTTCTTCTGATCCTAATGATATGCCTTTGTCTACTTTGATTGAGAATAATAATGAATCTATGGATGTGAATTTTGTTGGTAGGAAAAATTTTGGTAACAATGCGTATAGAGGAAACTTTAATCATAGGCCTTATCCTAGTAATTCCTCTAATAATTATGGTAATTCCTACAACAATTCTTATGGAAATTTTAATAAGATTCCATCTGATTTTGAATCTAATATTAAAGAATTTATTACTTTGCAAAAGAATTTCAATGCTTTGATTGAAGAAAAATTGCTTAAGATTGATGAGTTGGCTAGGAACATTGATAGAATTTCTCTTGATGTTGGTTCTTTGAAACTTAGATCTATTCCACCTAAGCATGATATCAATGAGTCTCTGAAAGCCATGAGAATTTTCATTGATGAGTGCAAAGAAAGAACCGCTAGGATGCGTGCTAAGAAAGATTCCTTTATAAGAGCGTGTTCTTCTTGTTTCCATGATAATAAAGATGAAGATCTAAAAGTTATTGATGTGTCCCCTATTAAATCTTTGTTTTGCAATCTGAATCTTGATAATGATGGGACTGAATATGATCCACCTTTACCTAGAAGGCGTTCGAAAAATTCGGAGTTTTTAGATCTTGATGCTAAAATTGATAAAAGTGGGATTGAAGAGATCAAAACCCTAGACACTAATGAATCTACTATTTTGGATTTCAAGGTATTTAATTATGATAATTTCTCTTTGATAGATTGTATTTCCTTGTTGCAATCCGTGCTAAATTCTCCTCATGCTTATAGCCAAAATAAAGTGTTTACTAAACATATCGTTGATGCTTTGATGCAATCTTATGAAGAAAAACTTGAGTTGGAAGTTTCTATCCCTAGAAAACTTTATGATGAGTGGGAACCTACTATTAAAATTAAAATTAAAGATCATGAATGCAATGCTTTGTGTGATTTGGGTGCTAGTGTTTCCATGATCCCAAAGACTTTGCGTGATTTGTTAGGTTTCCGTGATTTTGATGATTGCTCTTTAAACTTGCACCTTGCGGATTACACTATTAATAAACCTATGGGAAGAATTAATGATGTTCTTATCGTTGCAAATAGGAATTATGTGCCCGTAGATTTTATCGTTCTTGATATAGATTGCAATCCTTCATGTCCTATTATTCTTGGTAGACCTTTCCTTAGAACGATTGGTGCAATTATTGATATGAAAGAAGGAAATATTAGATTCCAATTTCCGTTAAGGAAAGGAATGGAACACTATCCTAGAAAGAAAATTAAATTACCTTATGAATCTATTATGAGAGCCACTTATGGATTGCCTACCAAAGATGGCAATACCTAGATCTATCCTTGCTTTTTATGCCTAGCTAGGACGATAGCGCTTGTTGGGAGGCAACCCAATTTTATTTTTATGCCTTGCCTTTTGCTCCTGTTTAGTAATAAATAATTTTTCTAGCCTATGTTTTGGTTGTGTTTTTTGTGTTTAATTAGTGTTTGTGCCAAGTAGAACCGTCGGGAAGACTTGGGGAAAGTCTTGTTAATCTTGCTGTAAAAAACAGAAACTTTAGCGCTCACGAGAACTGCTGCCATTTTTTGGAAAGTGCTATTTAGTTAATTTTTTTTGCAGATGATTAATAGATAAATTCCTCACGTCCAGCAATTTAATTTAGAATTTTTGGGGTTCCAGATCTTGCGCTAGCAACAGATTACTATAGACTGTTCTGTTTTTGACAGATTCTGTTTTTCGTGTGTTGTTTGCCTATTTTGATGAATCTATGACTAGTAAAATAGTTTATAAACCATAGAGAAGTTGGAATACATTAGGTTTAACACCAATATAAATAAAGAATGAGTTCATTACAGTACCTCGAAGTGGTCTTTTGTTTTCTTTCGCTAACGGAGCTCACGAGATTTTCTACTTTAAGTTTTGTGTTGTGAAGTTTTCAAGTTTTGGGTAAAGATTTGATGGATTATGGAACAAGGAGTGGCAAGAGCCTAAGCTTGGGGATGCACATGGCACACCCAAGATAATCTAAGGACACCTAAAAGCCAAAGCTTGGGGATGCCCCGGAAGGCATCCCCTCTTTCGTCTACTTCCATCGGTAACTTTACTTGGAGCTATATTTTTATTCACCACATGATATGTGTTTTGCTTGGAGCGTCTTGTATGATTTGAGTCTTTTCTTTTTAGTTTACCACAATAATATTTTCTTTACACACCTTTTGAGAGAGACACACATGATTCGGAAATTATTAGAATATTCTATGTGCTTCACTTATATCTTTTGAGTTATATAGTTTTGCTCTAGTACTTCACTTATACCTTTTAGAGCACTGTGGTGGATTTGTTTTATAGAAACTATTGATCTCTCATGCTTCACTTAGATTATTTTGAGAGTCTTAAATAGCATGGTAATTTTCTTAAATAATCCTAATATGCTAGGCATACAAATTAATAATAAAATTCTCTTATGAGTGTTTTGAATACTAAGAGAAGTTTGATGCTTGATGATTGTTTTGAGATATGGAGGTAGTGATATTAAAGTTGTGTTAGTTGAGTAGTTGTGAAATTGAGAAATACTTGTGTTGAAGTTTGCAAGTTCCGTAGCATGCACGTATGGTAAACGTTATGTAACAAATTTGAAACATGAGGTGTTGTTTGATTGTCCTCCTTATGAGTGGCGGTCGGGGACGAGCGATGGTCTCCTACCAATCTATCCCCCTAGGAGCATGTGCGTAGTGCTTGGTTTTTGATGACTTGTAGATTTTTGCAATAAGTATGTGAGTTCTTTATGACTAATGTTGAGTACATGGATTGTACGCACTCTCACCTTTCCATCATTGCTAGCCTCTTCGGTACCGTGCATTGCCCTTTCTCACATTGAGAGTTGGTGCAAACTTCGCCGGTGCATCCAAACCCCGTGATATGATACGCTCTTTCACACATAAGCCTCCTTATATCTTCCTCAAAACAGCCACCATACCTACCTATTATGGAATTTCCATAGCCATTCCAAGATATATTTCCATGCAACTTTCCACCCTCCTATTTATCATGACACGTTCATCATTGTCATATTGCTTTGCATGATCATGTAGTTGACATCGTATTTGTGGCAAAGCCACCGTTCATAATTTTTCATACATGTCACACTTGATTTATTGCATATCCCGGTACACCGCCGTAGGCATTCATATAGAGTCATACCTTGTTCTAGTATCGAGTTGTAATCATTGAGTTGTAAATAAATAGAAGTGTGATGATCATCATTTAAAAGAGCATTGTCCCAATAAAAAAGAAGAGAAAGGCCAAATAAAAAATGAAGGCCCAAAAAAAATTAAAAATAAAAAGGGACAATGCTACTATCCTTTTTCCACACTTGTGCTTCAAAGTAGCACCATGATGTAAATGATAGAGAGTCTCTTGTTTTTCCACACTAGTGGGAATTTTTCATTATAGAACTTGGCTTGTATATTCCAACAATGGGCCTCCTCAAGTTCCCTAGGTCTTCATGAGCAAGCAAGTTGGATGCACACCCACTAGTTTCTTTTGTTGAGCTTTCATACATTTATAGCTCTAGTGCATCCGTTGCATGGCAATCCCTACTACTTGCATTAACATCAATCGATGGGCATCTCCATAGACCATTGATTAGCCTCGTTGATGTGAGACTTTCTCCTTTTTTGTCTTCTCCACATAACCCCTATCATTATACTCTATTCCACCCATAGTGCTATATCCATGGCTCACGCTCCTGTATTGCGTGAAGGTTTATAAAGTTTGAGATTACTAAAGTATGAAACAATTTCTTGGCTTGTCATCGGGGATGTGCATGATGAGAGCATTCTTGTGTGACGAAAATGGAGCATAACTAAACTATATGATTTTGTAGGGATGAACTTTCTTTGGCCATGTTATTTTGAGAAGACATAATTGCTTAGTTAGTATGCTTGAAGTATTATTATTTCTATGTCAGTATTAAACTTTTATCTTGAATCTTTCGGGTCTGAATATTCATGACACAATTAAGAAGAATTACATTGAAATTATGCCAAGTAGCATTCCACATCAAAAATTCTGTTTTTATCATTTACCTACTCGAGGACGAGCAGGAATTAAGCTTGGGGATACTTGATACGTCTCCAACGTATCTATATTTTTTGATTGCTCCATGCTATATTATCTACTGTTTTGGACATTATTGGGCTTTATTATACACTTTTATATTATTTTTGGGACTAACCTATTAATCGGAGGCCCAGCCCAGAATTGCTGTTTTTTTTGCCTATTTTAGGGTTTCGAAGAAAAGGAATATCAAACGGAGTCCAAACGGAATGAAACCTTCGGGAACGTGATTTTTGGAAGGAACAAGATCCAGGAGACTTGGACCCTACGTCAAGCAACCAACAGGGAGGCCAC
>NC_041392.1:251302367-251312128 GCF_002162155.2 Triticum dicoccoides | reverse complement strand
AGGCGCGCCCTCCACCCTCGTGGGCCCCCTGATGCTCCACTGACGTACTTCTTCCTCCTATATATACCTACGTACCCCCAAACGATCAGATACGGAGCCAAAACCATAATTCCACCGCCGTAACTTTCTGTATCCACGAGATCCCATCTTGGGGCATGTTCTGGAGCTCCGCCGGAGGGGGCATCGATCACGGAGGGCTTCTACATCAACACCATAGCCCTTCCGATGAAGTGTGAGTAGTTTACCTCAGACCTACGGGTCCATGGTTAT
This sequence comes from Triticum dicoccoides, assembly GCF_002162155.2. Classification (NCBI taxonomy): domain Eukaryota; kingdom Viridiplantae; phylum Streptophyta; class Magnoliopsida; order Poales; family Poaceae; genus Triticum; species Triticum dicoccoides. The sequence continues at coordinate 251,311,858 of NC_041392.1, read as the reverse complement.
TAGCTAGATGGCTTCTTCTCTCTTTTTGGATCTCAATACAAGTTCCCCCTCTCGTGTGGAGATCTATTCGATGTAATCTTCTTTTACGGTGTGTTTGTTGAGACCAATGAATTGTGGGTTTATGATCAAGTTTATCTATGAACAATATTTGAATCTTCTCTGAATTCTTTTATGTATGATTGGATATCTTTGCAAGTCTCTTCGAATTATTAGTTTGGTTTGGCCTACTAGATTGATCTTTCTTGCAATGGGAGAAGTGCTTAGCTTTGGGTTCAATCTTGCGGTGTCCTTTCCCAGTGACAGTAGGGGCAGCAAGGCACGTATTGTATTGTTGCCATCGAGGATAACAAGATGGGTTTTTTATCATATTGCATGAATTTATCCCTCTACATCATGTCATCTTGCTTAAGGCGTTACTCTGTTCTTATGAACTTAATACTCTAGATGCATGCTGGATAGCGGTCGATGTGTGGAGTAATAGTAGTAGATGCAGGCAGGAGTCGGTCTACTTGTCTTGGACGTGATGCCTATATACATGATCATACCTAGATATTCTCATAACTATGCTCAATTCTGTCAATTGCTCAACAGTAATTTGTTCACCCACCGTAAAATACTTATGCTCTAGAGAGAAGCCACTAGTGAAACCTATGGCCCCCGGGTCTATCTTCAGCATATTAATCTACCAATACTTAGTTATTTTCATTGCCTTATATTTTACTTTGCATCTTCATCATAAAAATACCAAAAATATTATCTTATCATATCTATCAGATCTCACTCTTGTAAGTGACCGTGAAGGGATTGACAACCCCTTATCGCGTTGGTTGCGAGGATTTATTTGTTTTGTGCAGGTGCGAGGAACTCGCGCGTAGCCTCCTACTGGATTGATACCTTGGTTCTCAAAAACTGAGGGAAATACTTACGCTACTTTGTTGCACCGCCCTTTCCTCTTCAAGGGAAAACCAACGCAAGTGCTCAAGAGGTAGCATGCAGCCAGAAGGTTTTGTCGATCCTAAAGGTGCTAACAAAATGTGCAAGCTCCAGCGATCCATCTATGGACTGGTGCAAGCATCTCAGAGTTGGAATATACGCTTTGATAAGTTGATCAAAGCATGTAGTTTTATACAGACTTGTGGTGAAGCCTGTATTTACAAGAAAGTGAGTGGGAGCACTACAACATTTCTGATAAATATATGTGAATGACATATTGTTGATCGGAAATAATGTAGAATTTTCTGGAAAGCATAAAGGAGTATTTGAAAGGAGTTTTTCAAATAAAGACCTCGGTGAAGCTACTTACATATTGAGCATCAAGATCTATAGAGATAGATCAAGACACTTGATAAGTTTTTTCAATGAGTACATACCTTGACAGGATTTTGAAGTAGTTCAAAATGGAAGAGTCAAAGAAAGAGTTCTTACCTGTGTTACAAGCTGTGAAATTGAGTAAGACTCAAAGCCTGACCACGGCAGAAGATAGAAAGAGAATGAAAGTCATTCCCTATGCCTCAGCCATAGTTTCTATAAAGTATGCCATGTTGTGTACCAGATCTATTGTATACCCTACACTGAGTTTAGCAAGGGAATACAATAGTGATCTAGGAGTAGATCACTGGACATCGGTCAAAATTATCCTTAGTGGAACAAGGATATGTTTCTCGATTATGGAGGTGACAAAAGGTTCGTCGTAAAGGGTTACATCGATGCAAATTTTTACACTAATCCAGATGACTCTAAGTCTCAATCTGGACACATTTTGAAAGTGGGAGCAATTAGCTAGAGTAGCTCCGTGCAGAGCATTGTTGACATAGAAATTTGCAAAATGCATACGGATCTGAATGTGGCAGACCCGTAGACTAAACTTCTCTCACAAGCAAAACATGACCACACCTTAGTACTCTTTGGGTGTTAATCACATAGCGATGTGAACTAGATTATTGACTCTAGTAAACCCTTTGGGTGTTGGTCACGTGGTGATGTGAACTATTGGTGTTAAATCACATGGCGATGTGAACTAGATTATTGACTCTATTGCATGGGAGACTGAAGGAAATATGCCCTAGAAGCAATAATAAAGTTATTATTTATTTCCTTATTTCATGATAAATGTTTATTATTCATGCTAGAATTGTATTAACCAAAAACATAATACATGTGTGAATACATAGACAAACATAGTGTCACTAGTATGCCTCTACTTGACTAGCTCGTTAATCAAAGATGGTTAAGTTTCCTAACCATAGACATGAGTTGTCATTTGATTAATGGGATCACATCATTAGGAGAATGATGTGATTTACTTGACCCATTCCGTTAGCTTAGCACTTGATCGTTTAGTATGTTGCTATTGCTTTCCTCATGACTTATACATGTTCCTATGACTATGAGATTATGCAACTCCCGTTTACCGAAGGAACACTTTGTGTGCTACCAAATGTCACAATGTAACTGGGTGATTATAAAGGTGCTCTATAGGTGTCTCCGAAGGTACTTGTTGAGTTGGCATATTTCGAGATTAGGATTTGTCACTCCGATCGTCGTAGAGGTATCTTCGGGCCCACTCGGTAATACACATCACTATAAACCTTGCAAGCATTGTAACTAATGAGTTAGTTGCGGGATGATGTATTACGGAACGAGTAAAGAGACTTGCCGGTAACGAGATTGAACTAGGTATTGAGATACCGACAATCGAATCTCGGGCAAGTAACATATCGATGACAAAGGGAACAACATATGTTGTTATGCGGTTTGACCGATAAAGATCTTCATAGAATATGTAGGAACCAATATGAGCATCTAGGTTCCGCTATTGGTTATTGACCGGAGACGTGTCTCGGTCATGTCTACATAGTTCTTGAACCCGTAGGGTCCGCACGCTTAACGTTCGGTGACGGTTTGTATTATGAGTTTATGTGTTTTGATGTATCGAAGGTAGTTCTGAGTTCTGGATGAGATCGGGGACATGACGAGGAGTCTCGAAGTGGTCGAGACGTAAAGATCGATATATTGGACAACTATATTCGGACATCGGAAAGGTTCCGAGTGATTCGGGTGTTTTTCGGAGTACCGGAGAGTTACGGGAATTCGCCGGGGAGTATATGGGCCTTATTGGGCTTTAGGGGAAAGAGAGAGGATTGGCTGCGCCCCCCAATGCTTAGTCCGAATTGGACTAGGGGGAGGGGCGGCGCCCCCTCCTTCCTTCTCTTCCCTTTTCCCTTTCCTTCTCTCCTACTCATACTACTTGTAAGAGCTCCTAGTTCTACTAGGAAAGGGGGAATACTACTCCCGATGGGAGTAGGACTCTCCTAGGGCGCGCCATAGAGAGGGCCGGCCCTCCCCTCCTCCACTCCTTTGTATACGGGGAGGGGGCACCCCTTGGAGACACAACAATTGATCATTGATCTCTTAGCCGTGTGCGGTGCCCCCCTCCACCATAATCCACCTCGATCATATCGTAGTGGTGCTTAGGCGAAGCCCTGCGTCGGTAGCATCATCATCACCGTCATCACGCCGTCGTGCTGACGGAACTCTCCCTCGAAGCTCTGCTAGATCGGAGTTCGCGGGACGTCATCGAGCTGAACGTGTGCTGAACTCGGAGGTGCCGTGCGTTCGGTACTTGGATCAGTCGGATCGTGAAGACGTATGACTACATCAACCGTGTTGTGCTAACACTTCCGCTTTCGGTCTACGAGTGTACGTGGACACACTCTCCCCTCTCGTTGCTATGCATCACCATGATCCTGTGTGTACGTAGGATTTTTTTTGAAATTACTACGTTCCCCAACACATATGAATATGGAGAATGAAGTCTTCAATCCATACCGCGGGATTTGTGGTTCCATCATATGATTCAATATTCACGGGTTTGAACCCTTCTAGGAATTCATGTTCCATGACTTCGTCAGTGAAGCAAAGAGGGTGTGCGACGCCTCTATATCAGGCCGCATCGCGACGTAGCTCTGATGGAGTCCGTCTGCGGCTTTCGGCCCGCGCATGACTAGGTTTGTCACGTCCAAATAGATAGCTGTCATCACATGTCGAGGCACGTCCTCGCGATCCGTAGATCGATCTGGTATGTCCTGCTTTGTTGTTCAGGTCTTGCCGAAGGTCATATGTATGACCACGAGCTGTTTTACCTCTGTATTTGCGATGAGGCGGGGTAGGCTAGTGTTCGGCTTGAGTTGTCGTTTTATCCCGGCCACGTGGTGGTCGGTCAGCCGCATTGCGCGATGGTGGTATGTGCTCCGGCACCTCGTCGTCGAACTGAGGTAGCAATTTGCGCTTCGGGTAGCTTTTGGCTGGGCGCTTGAGGCCGTATTCTTTGGCTGCGAGGACATCGATCCATTTATCGTTAAGCAGATCTTGGTCAGCTTGAAGCTGCTGCTGCTTGTTTTTCAGGCTCCTTGCAGTCGCTATTAGCTGGCGCTTGAAGCGCTCCTACTCAAGAGGTTCCTCAGGCATGATGAAATCCTCAGTGCCGAGGCTCGCCTCATCCTCGGAGAGCGAGAGATAATTACTGTCCTCCGAGTCTTCGTGCGTGGCCTGTTTACCAGGGCTAACTTGCCCATCTTCCCATTCATCCTGTTCGGCAGTTGCCTCCATGGGGTTGATACGTCTTCGTCGTATCTATAATTTTTGATTGTTCCATGCCAATATTCTACAACTTTCATATACTTTTGGCAACTTTTTATACTATTTTTGGGACTCACATATTGATCCAGTGCCCAGTGCCAGTTCCTGTTTGTTGCATGTTTTTTGTTTCACAGAATATCCATATCAAACAGAGTCCAAACGGGATAAAAATTGACGGAGATTTTTTTGGAATATATATGATTTTTGGGAAGAAAAATCCACGCGAGACGGTGCCCGAGGTGGCCACGAGGCAGGGGGGCGCGCCTGCCCCCCTGGGCGCGCCCCTGACCCTCGTGGGCCACCTGTAAGGCGGTTGATGCCCTTCTTTCGCCTCAAGAAAGCTAATATCCGGATAGAGATCGTGTTAAAATTTCAACCCAATCGGAGTTACAGATCTCCGGGAATATAAGAAACGGTGAAAGGGAAGAATCTGAGAACGCAGAAATAGAGAGAGACAGAGAGACAGATCCAATCTCGGAGGGGCTCTCGCCCCTCCTGTGCCATGGAGGCCATGGACCAGAGGGGAAACCCTTCTCCCATCTAGAGAGGAGGTCAAGGAAGAGGAAGAAGGAGGGGGGCTCTCCCCCCCTCGCTTCCGGTGGCACCGGAGTGCCACCGGGGGCCATCATCATCACCGCGATCTACACCAACACCTCCGCCATCTTCACCAACATCTCCATCACCTTCCCCCCTCTATCTATAGCGGTCCACTCTCCCGCAACCCGATGTACCCTCTACTTGAACACGGTGCTTTATGCTTCATATTATTATCCAATGATGTGTTGCCATCCTATGATGTCTGAGTAGATTTTCGTTGTCCTGTCGGTGGTTGATGAATTGCTATGATTGATTTAATTTGCTTGTGGTTATGTTGCTGTCCTTTGGTGCCCATCATATGATTGCGCGCGTGGATCACACCCTAGGGTTAGTTGTATGTTGATAGGACTATGTATTGGAGGGCAAGAGTGACAGAAGCTTCAACCTAGCATAGAAATTGATGCATACGGGATTGAAGGGGGACCAATATATCTTAATGCTATGGTTGGGTTTTACCTTAATGAACATTAGTAGTTGCGGATGCTTGCTAATAGTTCCAATCATAAGTGCATAGAATTCCAAGTCAGGGATGACATGCTAGCAGTGGCCACTCCCACATAATACTTGCTATCGGTCTAGTAAAGTAGTCAATTGCTTAGGGGCAATTTCACAACTCCTACCACCACTTTTCCACACTCGCTATATTTACTTTATTGTTTCTTTATCTAAACAGCCCCTACTTTTTATTTACTTACTTTTTATTATCTTGCAAACCTATCCAACAACACCTACAAACTACTTCTAGTTTCATACTTGTTCTAGGTAAAGCGAACGTCAAGCGTGTGTAGAGTTGTATCGGTGGTCGATAGAACTTGAGGGAATATTTGTTCTGCCTTTAGCTCCTCGTTGGGTTCGACACTCTTACTTATCAAAAACTGTTGCGATCCCCTATACTTGTGGGTTATCAAGACCTTTTTCTGGCGCCGTTGTCGGGGAGCAATAGCGTGGGGTGAATATTCTCGTGTGTGCTTGTTTGCTTTATCACTAAGTAATTTTTATTTGTTGTTCTTAGTTGTTCTCTATCTTTAGTTATGGATATGGAACACGAAATACCAAAAAAATTAGGTGTACTTGCTACTCATGGAGATAGGGAACCTCCTAAAACCCTCGATGCTGGTTATGTGAAAAATATGATGTACTACTTTAATAATCCTGAGAAAACCCCATTCAATTATGTAATGGGAGTAACCTTGGATCAACGTGAATACTTTAGGGATTACCGCTTGACACAAAAAGGGAAACTATTATGGGATCAAATTCATATATTGAATTGGTATGCTAGGAAACTATGCTTGAGATATGATTATACTTGTTGCTCTAAGGTGAAGGCTCCACACCTTCCCTTTTCATGTGAATTTAATGATAATGAAACCTTAGCTTCTTATGCGAATGGTATATATGATTACTATGATGTGGAACAAATAGAAGAATTTGTTGCTTTTAAGGGTGCTTATGAAATTGAATCTTTGTTTGAAAACATGAAGCTTATGATGATGATGTTTATAGGCCTGAAAATTTAGCTATATTAAAATATTGCTATGATAATTATGAATATAATTCCTATATTAATGCGCTTATTGAGAAAGTCTCCGCTGTCCAAGGAGAGACTAATATTTTGCAGGAGTCTATGGAAGAAGAAATTGAAGAAATTGTGAGCTCATTGGCTGAAAAAGATGAAGAGGAGAGCGAAGAACAAAAGGAGGAAGAGCGGATTAGCTACCCATGCCCACCTTCTAATGAGAGGAACTCTTCAACTCATACATTGTTTAATTTCCCTTCATGCTTACTAGAGGATGATTGTTATGATCCCGTTGATTCTTTTGAAATATCCCTTTTTGATGATGCTTGTTATGCTTGTGGCCAAGATGCCAATATGAATTATGCTTATGGAGATGAACTTGCTATAGTTCCTTATGTTAAACATGAAATTGTTGTTATTGCACCCACACATGATAGTCCTATTATCTTTTTGAATTCTCCAAACTACACTATATCGAAGAAGTTTGCTCTTATTAAGGAATATATTGATGGGTTGCCTTTTACCGTTGCACAAGATGATTTTGATGAATATAATATGCATGTGCTTGCTGCTCCTACTTGCAATTATTATAAGAGAGGAACTATATCTCCACCTCTCTATGTTTCCAATATGATAAAATTGCAAGAAACTGTTTATACTATGCATTGACCTTTACTATGTGTGCATGAATTGTTCCTTTATGACATGCCGATGCATAGGAAGAGAGTTAGACTTCGTAGTTGTATGATATATGTTACTTTGTGCTCATTACTAAATTACAAATCATTGTTAATTAAAATTGGCTTTAATATACCTTGGGATCCGGGTGGATTCATTACTTGAACACTATATGCCTAGCTTAATGGCTTTAAAGAAAGCGCTGCCAGGGAGACAACCCGGAAGTTTTAGAGAGTCATTTACTTCTGTTGTGTGCTTTTATAAAGTTTAGAAATAAAAATAATGTGCCAAGGTTTGCCTTTAGGATGTTTACATTTGCTTGATGGTTTGTACGGTGCAGGACAGAAACTTTGGCTGTAGTGCGCGATTTTACATTTTTAGCTGGAACGTCAAATGGTTCTTATTTTTTTCACTGTCTTTCTATAAAATTTGTTTATTTTTCCTAATTTTGGTAGAATTTTTCAAGTATCAGAAGTATGGTGAATGTTCAGATTATTACAGACTGTTCTGTTTTAGACAGATTCTGTTTTTGATGCATAGTTTGCTTGTTTTGATAAAACTATCAATTTATATTAGTGGATTAAGCCATTAAAAGTTATATTACAGTAGACACAATGCAAAAACAAAATATGAATTGGTTTGCAACAGTACTTAGAGTAGTGGTTTGCTTTATTATACTAACGGATCTTACCGAGTTTTCTGTTGAAGTTTTCTGTGGATGAAGTGTTCGATGATCGAGAAGGTCTCGATGTGAGAAGAAGGAAGAGAGGCAAGAGCTCAAGCTTGGGGATGCCCGAGGCACCCCAAGTAAATATTCAAGGAGACTCAAGCGTCTAAGCTTGGGGATGCCCCGGAAGGCATCCCCTCTTTCTTCAACAAGTATCGGTATGTTTTCGGATTCGTTTCGTTCATGCGATATGTGCAATCTTGGAGCGTCTTTTGCATTTAGTTTTCATTTTTCTTTTATGCACCATGCTGGTATGAGATGGTCCTTGGTTGATTTATAAAATGCTCTTTGCACTTCACTTATATCTTTTGAGTATGGCTTTATAGAATGCTTCATGTGCTTCGCTTATATCATTTGAAGTCTGGATTGCTTGTTTCTCTTTACATAGAAAACCGCCATTTGTAGAATGCTCTTTTGCTTCACTTATATTTGTTAGAGCGTGAGCATATCTTTTGTATTAAACTCTCTTGCTTCACTTATATCTATTTAGAGAGATGACAGGAATTGGTCATTCACATGGTTAGTCATAAAATCCTACATAAAACTTGTAGATCACTGAATATGATATGTTTGATTCCTTGCAATAGTTTTGCGATATAAAGATGGTAATATTAGAGTCATGCTAGTGGGTAGTTGTGGATTGTAGAAATACTTGTGTTGAGGTTTGTGATTCCCGTAGCATGCACGTATGGTGAACCGTTATGTAACGAAGTTGGAGCATGAGGTATTTATTGATTGTCTTCCTTATGAGTGGCGGTCGGGGATGAGCGATGGTCTTTTCCTACCAATCTATCCCCCTGGGAGCATGCGCGTAGTACTTTGTTTCGATGACTAATAGATTTTTGCAATAAGTATGTGAGTTCTTTATGACTAATGTTGAGTCCATGGATTATACGCACTCTCACCCTTCCATCATTGCTAGCCTCTCTAGTACCGCACAACTTTTGCCGGTACCATAAACCCACCATATACCTTCCTCAAAACAGCCACCATACCTACCTATCATGGCATTTCCATAGCCATTCCGAGATATATTGCCATGCAACTTCCATCATCATCATATACATGACTTGAGCATTCATTGTCATATTGCTTTGCATGATCATAAGATAGATAGCATGATGTTTTCATGGCTTGTCCGTTTTTTGATGTCATTGCTACGCTAGATCATTGCACATCCCGGTACACAGCCGGAGGCATTCATATAAAGTCATATCTTTGTTCTAGATATCGAGTTGTAATATTGAGTTGTAAGTAAATAAAAGCGTGATGATCATCATTATTAAAACATTGTCCCATGTGAGGTTATCAAAATAAAAGTGGCCAAAGAAG
>NC_041392.1:251294544-251302028 GCF_002162155.2 Triticum dicoccoides | reverse complement strand
CCTACAAAAAAAAGAAAAAAAAAGAAAAAATGAGAGAAAAAGAGAGAAGGGGCAATGTTACTATCCTTTTACCACACTAGTGCTTCAGAGTAGCACCATGTTCTTCATATAGAGAGTCTCTTGAGTTATCACTTTCATATACTAGTGGGAATTTTCATTGTAGAACTTGGCTTGTATATTCCAACAATGGGCTTCCTCAAATGCCCTAGGTCTTCATGAGCAAGCAAGTTGGATGCACACCCACTTAGTTTCAGTTAGAGCTTTCATATACTTATAGCTCTAGTGCATCCGTTGCATGGCAATCCCTACTCACTCACATTGATATCTATTGATGGGCATCTCCATAGCCCGTTGATACGCCTAGTTGATGTGAGACTATCTTCTCCTTTTTGTCTTCTCCACAACCACCATTCTATTCCACCTATAGTGCTATGTCCATGGCTCACGCTCATGTATTGCGTGAAAGTTGAAAAGGTTTGAGAATGTCGAAAGTATGAAACAATTGCTTGGCTTGTCATCGGGGTTGTGCATGATGTGAGTATTTTGTGTGAAGAAGATGGAGCATAGCCACACTATATGATTTTGTAGGGATAACTTTCTTTGGCCATGTTATTTTGAAAAGACATGATTGCTTTATTAGTAGGCTTGAGGTATTATTGTTTTTATGTCAAATGATAGACTATTGCTTTGAATCACTCGTGTCTTAATATTCATGCCATGATTAGATATGTGATTAAGATTATGCTAGGTAGCATTCCACATAAAAAATTACCTTTTTTATCATTTACCTACTCGAGGACGAGCAGGAATTAAGCTTGGGGATGCTGATACGTCTCCGTCGTATCTATAATTTTTGATTGTTCCATGCCAATATTCTAAAACTTTCATATACTTTTGGCAACTTTTTATACTATTTTTGGGACAGACATATTGATCCAGTGCCCAGTGTCAGTTCCTGTTTGTTGCATGTTTTTTGTTTCACAGAATATCCATATCAAACGGAGTTCAAATGGGATAAAAATTGACGGAGATTTTTTTTGAAATATATATGATTTTTGGGAAGAAAAATCAACGCGAGACGGTGCCCGAGGTGGCCATGAGGCAGGGGGCGCGCCCCTGACCCTCTTGGGCCACCCGTAAGGCGGTTGACGCCCTTCTTTCGTCGCAAGAAAGCTAATATCTAGATAGAGATCGTGTTAAAATTTCAGCCCAATCGGAGTTACGGATCTCCGGGAATATAAGAAATGGTGAAAGGGAAGAATCTGAGAACTCACAAACAGCGAGAGACAGAGAGACAGATCCAATTTCGGAGGGGCTCTCTCCCCTCCCGTGCCATGGAGGCCATGGCCTAGAGGGGAAACCTTTCTCCCATCTAGGGAGGAGGTTAAGGAAGAAGAAGAAGAAGGAGGAGGGGGGCCCTCCCCCCCTCGCTTCCGGTGGCACCGGAGTGCCACCGGGGGCCATCATCATCACCGCGATCTACACCAACACCTCCGCCATCTTCACCAACATCTCCATCACCTCCCCCTCTATCTACAACGGTCCACTCTCCCGCAACCCGCTGTATCCTCTACTTGAACACGGTGCTTTATGCTTCATATTATTATCCAATGATGTGTTGCCATCCTATGATGTTTGAGTAGATTTTCGTTGTCCTGTCGGTGGTTGATGAATTGCTATGATTGATTTAATTTGCTTGTGGTTATGTTGTTGTCCTTTGGTGCCCATCATATGATTGCGCGCGTGGATCACACCCTAGGGTTAGTTGTATGTTGATAGGACTATGTATTGGAGGGCAAGAGTGACAGAAGCTTCAACCTAGCATAGAAATTGATGCATACGGGATTGAAGGGGGATCAATATATCTTAATGCTATGGTTGGGTTTTACCTTAATGAACATTAGTAGTTGCGGATGCTTGCTAATAGTTCCAATCATAAGTGCATAGAATTCCAAGTCAGGGATGACATGCTAGCAGTGGCCTCTCCCACATAATACTTGCTATCGGTCTAGTAAAGTAGTCAATTGCTTAGGGGCAATTTCGCAACTCCTACCACCACTTTTCCACACTCGCTATATTTACTTTATTGTTTCTTTATCTAAACAGCCCCTACTTTTTATTTACGTACTTTTTATTATCTTGCAAACCTATCCACCAACACCTACAAAGTACTTCTAGTTTCATACTTGTTCTAGGTAAAGCGAACGTCAAGCGTGCATAGAGTTGTATCGGTGGTCGATAGAACTTGAGGGAATATTTTTTCTTCCTTTAGCTCCTCGTTGGGTTCGACACTCTTACTTATCGAAAACTGTTGCGATCCCCTATACTTGTGGGTTATCAGGGGTCTTCGTTGTCTTCGGCACCTTCCGGAGTGTTATCTTCTCCTGTGCCGGTGTTGTTGTCTTTTCTGCGGCGTGACTTTGAGCGGCGCTGCTGACGCCAACGCTTTGATTATATCTCAGGAGGTTTATCCTCAACTGGATCTTCCTTGTCATCGCCGCTATTCTCTTTTGGTGCATCCACCATGTATACATCATACGTGGAAGTGGCCGTCCAGCGTCCGGTAAACAACGGGTTTTGAGCCTCTTCTTCTCCGACATCCTCGCCCATACCGTCGATGTTGTCGGAGCCATAATCGAGCATGTCAGTTAAGTCTTCGGCAGTGGCTACGATGTGGGCGGTGGGTGGGAAGCAAAATTCTCCATCATCAGCCTCCGATTTGAACCGGATACAGTTCGGCTGTGGCCCCCCCGCTAAGGATAGTGCTCTTTAACAAGTTTAACACGTCGCCCAAGGGCGAGTGTCGGAAGATGTCCGCGGAGCTGAATTCGACGATCGATGACCGATCAAGATTGACATACGCGGACGCACAAGGTTCGAAACCTGTAGGCGAAGACGAGTCCATGGTTCCGGTGACATAGATGTCACTTGAAGTTAAGTCTGTGTGCAGCTCCAACACCGCTGAGTCTGTGGCTTCCGTGGAGGGGTTGAGCTTCCCATCTTCGGATGGCGCATCTGCTCCGGATCTAGGGCCAGAGCAGCTACAGGTACTAACTCCTGCACATGGACCAATGACAAATTTACGTCATGCTCATCGTGGTGGCAGGGAGCGGTTGTCGTGGTCTCGAATCCGTCGAAGATCAAGTCTCCACGGATATTTGCGATGTAGTTCAAGCTTCCAAATCTGACCTGGTGGCCAGGGGAGTAGCTTTCGATCTGCTCCAGATGGCCAAGCAAGTTGGCCCACAGTGCGAAGCCACCGAACACGAAGATCTGTCTGGGAAGGAAGACTTCCCCTTGGACAGCGTCGTTGTAGATGATTGAAGGAGCCATCAAACCTTTTGACGACAGCACAGTGGAACTCTAATTAAAAGCACCAATGTCAGTGTCAAAACCGTTGGATCTCGGATAGGGGGTCCCGAATTGTGCGTCTAAGGTCGATGGTAATAGGAGACGGGGGACACAATGTTTACCCAGGTTCGGGCCCTCTCTATGGAGGTAATACCCTACTTCCTTCTTGATTGATCTTGATGAATATGAGTATTACAAGAGTTGATCTACCACGAGATCGTAATGGCTAAACCCTAAAAGTCTAGCCTGTCTGACTATGATTATGAGGATGTATCTACGGACCTAGCCATCCGGTTTATATAGACACCGAAGGGATCTAGGGTTACATAAGGTCGGTTACAGAGAAAGGAATCTTCATATTTGGTCGCCAAGCTTTCCTTCCACACCAAGGAGAATCCCATCCGGACACGGGTAGAGTCTTCGGTCTTTGTATCTTCACAGCCCATCAGTCCGGCCCATGTCCAATAGGTCGAACACTCGAGGACCCCTTAGTCCAGGACTCCATCAATATGCCCCCGTTGCTAGACTTGAGCCCATACACATCTTACTTGCTTATGCCAATCATCATGATACCACATTGTATCAAATGGACATTAAAAGTGCTTTTCCAAATGGTGAAATTGAGGAGGAAGTTATGTTAAACAACCTCCCGGCTTTGTTAATCCTAAGAAACCCGACCATGTTTACAAACTTCACAAAGCTCTTTATGGTCTTAAATAAGCTCCTAGAGCGTGGTATAAATGCTTGACCAAGTTCCTTATTGAAAAAGGCTTTGAAATTGGAAAAATGATTCTACTCTTTTTACTAAAAGGGTTAATGGAGAATTATTTGTGTGCCAAATTTATGTTGATATCATCATATTTGGTTCGACTAACCCTCATTTTAGTTAAAAGTTTGGAAGGCTAATGTCGGAGAAGTTTGAGATGTCTATGATGAGTGAACTCAAGTTCTTTCTTGGTTTGCAAATCAAGCAAACTAAGGAAGGTACCTTTGTTTCCCAAACAAAGTATACCAAGGACTTATTCAAGAAGTTCAACATGCAAGAATGCAAAGGTATGAATACACCCATGCCTACTAGTGGACATCTTGACTTGACCAACGATGGCGAACCGGTTGACCAAAAGGTTTACCGGTCTGTGATTGGTTCATTGTTATATCTATGCACCTCCCATCCCGATATTATGCTAAGTGTGTGCATGTGTGCACGATATCAAGCGCCCCCCAAAGAATGCCATCTTAAGGCTGTGAAAAGGATAGTGAGATACTTAATTCATACACCAATTTTTGGCATTTGGTATCCTAAGAGGTCCTCTCTTGATCTTGTTGGCTACTCCGACACGAACTATGCCGATGACAAGGTTGATAAAAAGTCCACTTCGGGTACTTGTAAATTTCTTGGTAGATCTCTTGTGTCTTTGTCCTCCAAGAAACAAAACTCGGTATCCTTATCCACCGCCGAAGCGAAATACATTGCCGCCGGTTCATGTTGTGCTCAATTACTTTGGATGACCCAAACTCTTAAAGACTATGGGATATGTGTGAAACATGTTCCATTTCTTTGTGATAATGAAAGTGCTATTAAGATTGCTCACAATCCCGTGCAACATTCTCGAACTAAGCATATTGAAGTTCGTCATCATTTCATTTGAGAGCATGTTGTTAAAGGAGACATTGATCTTAAGCATGTTCGTATCGATAAGCAATTGGTGGATATATTTACCAAACCGCTTGATGAGAAAGTATTTTGCCGTTTGAGAGGTGAATTGAACATCATTGATGCTTCAAACTTGGAGTAGAAACTCCATTTGGATACATGCAAGGCATGAGCCTTTGACTAATCCTTTATATTTCTCTTATGATGATGATCATATGTCTTGGATCTATACTTGTACCCTTGCATGTCATCTAACCCTTATAGGTACTTGGATGAGGTCAAATCTATGAGATTGCAACTCACTCACATCTTAAGCAATCTCTACATCACCAAGTCTCTACAATATGGTGACTGAAGTCAAGGAAGCATGAAACCTTTCAACATATCACCTGACAATTTCTTTGTATCAAATATCAATTGGTATCAAATCTCATGATTGTCACTTTGGATACACAAGTGCTCTTCCTTGCAAAACTAACCCATGTAGGTAGATGAACTCAGAACTCCAAGTGGTGCTCCCAACTCTTGATGAACTACATCAACTTTGAGCATCCCACACAAGTTCAACTACATGATCAAGTTCAACACCACCACCCAAGGTATGTCATTCCATCTTAGAGAAGCTTTACCCTAAGTCATCGGTCGAAGCAGCTCAACAAGATGTGAATACATCAAAATGCTTAAATGAAAAATGGTAACCCTATTTTGAGCTTAAACGATGAGTTGACCTACGATCAAGTGTTCTCACTTGACTCCTCAGTCAATATACTCTAACATAGGTGACTTCGTCGCCAACCAATTCTAGATGAAGTTCTCTAGTGATTCTCTGTGTTCTTGCATTTGTCTTTTGCATGCTTGTTCCCCTTTCCAAAAAAAACTTCATGTAGATTTCTCTTCTTTTTATCTGTTATGTTTTGCATTCCCTACATCCAATTCATTGCAAAAATATTAGTAAATTCCCTACAAATCTTTGTGAGATCTTATTTGCCTAGTGAGCTGAGATGACAATTGTTTTCTCTCTGTGTTGAATTTGGCCTCACCGGGTTGTTTCTTTCGGCTAAACCGAAACAACTCGGTGCCACCGGAGAGAAAGACTTGGTGTTGCCGATTTCAATGCTGAGAGAACACTTTGTCGTTTGCGTCCTGCATATTTGTTCCAGCTTCAGTCGATGATTCTTGTCCTCTACTATCATCTTATATTACATGATGCTTTGTAATGTGACTCAAGGACCAAACCTAATTGACTCATGCGCCACCGAGTTCACTTGACATAGCCACTACCAGAAACCCTAATCAGTTCGGTCTCACCAATGGGATCTCGGTCTCACCGAGATGGGCTTGAAACTCCTTGTTGCATGTTGCAATTATTTCGGTCTCACCGAGATACGCAGTCGGTCTCATCGAGTTTGCTTGACCAACTCTCTGTTTGCTTATTACCAAAATTAGTCCCACCGAGTTTGTGTAATCGGTCAAACCGTGTTGAGGTTTTACCCTAACCCTAGCACATCGGTCCCACCGAGTTGATCATATCGGTCCCACCAAAAATCCTAACGTTCACATTTTAAACTGAATCGGTCTGACCGAGTTTTACTATTCGGTCCCACCGAGTTTGGTAAATTGTGTGTAACAGCTAGATCTTGTGTGTAGGCTATATATACCCCTCCACCCTTCCTCCATTCATGCAGAGAGCCATCAGAACGTGCCTACACTTCCACTACTCATTTTCTGAGAGAGAACCACCTACTCATGTGTTGAGACCAAGATATTCCATTTCAACCACAAGAATCTAGATCTCTAGCCTTCCCCAAATTGCTTTCCACTCAATCATCTTTCCGCCATATCCAAATCTGTGTGAGAGAGTTGAGTGTGGGGAGACTATCATTTGAAGCACAAAGAGCAAGGAGTTCATCATCAACACACCATCTATTACCTTTTCGAGAGTGGTGTCTCCTAGATTGGTTAGGTGTCACTTGAGAGCCTCCGTCAAGATTGTGGAGTTGAACCCAGGAGTTTGTAAGGGCAAGGAGATCGCCTACTTCGTGAAGATCTACCCAAGTGAGGCAAGTCCTTCGTGGGCGATGGCTATGGTGCGATAGACAAGGTTACCCTTCATGGGTTGAAATCTCCATCAATGTGGATGTACGATAGCACCATCTATCGGAACCACGCCAAAAATCTCTGTGTCTCCAATTGCGTTTGCACACTCCAATCCCACCCCTTTACTTTCTTGCAAATTACATACTTTACTTTCCGCTGCTCATATACTCTTGCTGTGCTTGCTTAAAATGTATTGTGAATGTTTAAACTTGTGCTATAACTCCACCTTAACTTGAAGAAATTAAAAGCTACTATTTTTCTTTGTTGAGAGTCTAATCACCGCCCCCCCCCCCCTCTAGACACCTCTTCTTGATCCTTTCAGTTGTGATTGATTGATCTAGCCTAGTTTTGACTAGGAGTTGATTGGTCAATGAAATTATGG
>NC_041392.1:251231732-251294347 GCF_002162155.2 Triticum dicoccoides | reverse complement strand
AAATTGAACTCTAAATAATTTAGGGAATAAAATTAATATCCAAAAATAGGGTTACAATTCAAATATTTAATTTGGGACGAGAAGTATTTTCCTTAAGTCTCAAATACTCTCTCCGTTCCAAATTACTCGAATATTTTCCCTTTTGGAACGGAGGGAGTAATATTTTGAGTCTTTGTTAATTTTCTCAAGTTGATTGGAGTGGATTTGTTTTTGGATCATTTCAAAAATCAAAAGGGAATTATTTCAAATAACCGTATAGTTGATTGGAGTGCTGTTTTTTTTTTGCCACAACTTCCATGATTGTCATTCCATGACGAAACTTTGCAAGCACTCAAAACATTTGTCAAAGTTTACCAAAAAAATGAGAAGTTTTTTAAATGTGTTTTCAATATTTTTTGGGTTTTACTGTTCATCACGAGCAGAAGAAGACTTTCATAACTGGCCCTCTATCTGGGAAAAAAATCTCCCTGTAAACCATCCCCTAAAATTGACATGTCAGTGCAAAAACACTACTGGGGAGTTTTTCTGGTGATCCATTCAACTGCAAATTTTTTCTAAATTATATGAACACCCCTTATAACCATTTTTAGGGGGAAGTTTTTGAGTGAACTTGTTGGAGACGCTATTAACGACTTTTGTATTAAACTGTATTACCGGCCGTAGTGATGATGCATATAACGACTTTTGTGCTAAACTGTATTACCCGCCACACAGCTTTATCTTTCCACATGCATAGTATTCCTAGAAGGCATCTTTCCCAGCAGGGAGGGATGGGAGAGGATACGGCCTGCTCCACATCCATGATGGAGACCCCAGCTTTGGTAGATAAACAAAAACTTAACCGACATCACAGAACGGTGGGGCCGAAGAAGATAGAAGAAGCATCAGCAGCTGACAGCCTTTCCAGCTGCAGGCCTTTTGGCTTGGCCCAACTCAGCTCCCACCAGCAGCAGAAGAAGAGTCGGAGATCGACCATCCCAGACGGGCGCGAGCGTGACCCGATGGCATGGCATGGCATCCGATGCCTGGCTAGCCGTGCCGCCTTTGGCGCCTTCTCTTGTGCTCTTCTGCGCCAAAAGGCAGAGACTTTGGTGGTCAAAAGGCTAAAGAAATCAATCGAGAAGATGGGCATTGCTTGAGGGCCAAGATAGCTGGCCGAGGAGGCGGTGGGGTGGGGATCACCGCTCGCTCATCGGCTCATGAGTGTCGCTTCAGCTGGAAGACGGGAGGAAAGCACAAAAGCCACGTCTTTGCTCAAAGTACAGATTACGGGTAGCGGCGGCACAGCCTGCGCCGGCAAAGAGACGGTGAAAGCGTTCCGTTTCCGGGGCAAAGGCCTGGTAATTATCACTGCTAATCACTGTTATTTTGCATTTTTAGCTTTGTGATGTTGGTTAACAGCGTGCCTTTTGTTTTGGATACTTGTACAGGGATCCGATGGCCATGGCCTCACTCCACTTTCCACGAGATCTGTACTGGCAGGGGGATCAAAAGTGCAACAGCCCCGGAGCACCCACTGATGCATGCAGCTTGTGTGTGTCCTGCAGTTTTCGTGTGTGCTAAAGAAAGAGATGGGAGTGGAGTCCGTCTGATGAGAAACGGCGAGCCGGCAACACGCACAGATGCTGAGAGGCAGGGAGAGCTGCATATTTGTTCCCTTCTAGTAGTAGATCTGCCACTTTGGTCACTACCCCTCCTGATGTGATGTGATGGGGATACATCTGTCAGTTCACCACACCCTGAGAGAAAAGGCGTGTGCGCAGGATCCGGCGCCAGTTCCTTTTGCATCTCTGATTCTGATTGGCACTTTGCACGAATATACAAACAAACCCTGATAAAAAATTAACAACCATTTCCACCTCACAATTCAATAAAGGTGACCGTGCAAATAAATGAATTATCCGTGAAATTTGATAGTACCAGCTTGAAATATATCGCCTCCCATGAAAATGTTGTTGGCGCGTATAGAATTTGTCCTTGTATATCATAATGTCCCCGGGGCTCAATTCTGTCAGAATGGAAATGACATAGGATTCCAGGCACCACGATAAGTCGCGTTGCATGTACAAGAAGATGTTATAACACCAAAGGATCGTCTTGTATTCATATTTTTCTCCAGTACAAGATGCAAAGATGCTACCTTGTCCAAGGCTCCAGTCGGTGGGTGCTTGGCTATCTTGGAACGGAAGCTGGTTGGAAGGAGGGGTGGTTGGATAAAGTGGCCACATTTGGATCTACTCGCACTGGCTGCCCATCTTAACCAAAGATTTGCTGGTGGAGGTGGTCATTGTAGTACAAATTGGTTGTTTTTTATTAATACTGCACATGCAAAAGTGAGCCTAAACGGAAACAACATGTAGGCCGAGGCTCAGCTAGGCTCAGATCCGAAACTTGGCTTCCCTGAGCTAGTCCCCAAAAGGGAGAACAATTAGTTAAGTTAGTTAGTAGTGATGCTATCTTCCTACAAATTCAGTCTGCCGAAATTGTTCAGTGAGGATGGCTACTGTATATGATGCAGTAGCAGCTGAAAAATACTGTCAAAAATGTGCATGTGGCACCCAGCATTCAGCACTCTCCCGACCGGGTCCCGAACTTGAGATGTCAGCTTCTGATCTACTACTAGTAGTAGACTTAGAGATAATGAGAGCAGAGTAGGCAGCTTAAACTAAACGACGCTGTGTAAGTACTGTACTAGGCGATCAGATATCCAATTACTCTGCACAGCACAGATCAGGCTACGGCGAACAGGCAGCAGATTTGTCGTGCCGCCCAGATTGCGTTTGCGTGCTGCGCTCGCCTGTCAGAGAATGTTGGGGACAGCAAGAACAGATGCCAAGGACTGGATACAACTTTTTTACTGCGTCGCCCGGTACGTACTACGCAAGTCAGGCGCACGCCTCAACCCGTTTTTTTTTCTTGCTCCATTTGCTGCAGAGCACGTACCAGGCTGCGTTTTTACTGCGGTTAAAACGCGCCATTCGTGCAGGCGTCCGGGCAGTGCAAAAGTCAATGTGTTCCCGGGAATCCTAGGTTGTGATTAATTAGTTAGCCGGTATACTTGCCCATTGGACTTGGCCGCATTTATCGCATGTCTTAATTAGGATTAGTGCTCAGCCAAAGCAGATGAAGCGGACATGTAATACTAGTACTCCCTCCGTTTTTATTTAGTTCGCATAGTAGCTTTGGTCAAAGTCAAGCTTTACAAACTTTGATCAAGTTTATATACAAAAATATTAAAATATACAATAAGAAATCAACAACATTAGATTTATTATTAAATGTACTTTCACATCGTATAGATTTATTATGATAAATGTCTATATTGTTTTCTATAAACTTGGTCAAATTTTACGAAGTTTGACTTCAATCAACTCTAATATGCAGAGTAAATAAAAACGAAGGCACAGTTTAGAAGGCACAGTTAAATTTGTGTGTGTTTCCATAATAGACAAGGTTTATGGCGCATTGCATTTATTTCTAATAGCTAATTAGTACTCTGATATACTATTTTTATATGCATGCGTGGTGTGAATGCTATTTTTTAGCCCATCTCACAACCAATAGATAACCACCTAGGTCCTAGAGAATTTTCAAGTGCGCCTTTTAAACCGTGACGGAGGGAGTACATGATACAGTTGGCGGTTCATCATTAGTACTACGTAGGAGGCACGTAGTGTTTACGGTGGATGACCTGCCGTTTCTATTTGCTTCATGGTCTGGTCACCTAATCTACTCCTGGTAGGCTGATCCGTTAGGAGGACCAGTCGGTGTGCCCGATCAACCCCAGATTGCCGCTCCGAGTTCAAATTCATCCCCAGACACGAGACATCATCGTTCTGCAATTGTGCAGTTTTGTTTCTTGCAGCGAAGAGGAGTATGCATCGCATTTTAATCTTGGTTTTTAGCGTCCATTATCCGCCATGATCGCAGGCTGCTGGTGAGGCTGGCAGGCAGGCAAGCAGCTCATGATTGCAGCAGGAACCGAGACGGGGTTCAGATTCCCGGGTTGCTTGCTTGCTTGGTTTACTTCGCTTCACCGCGTCCTCCCCACCCACTTCCGCTTTGACGATCCCCGGCACATGCGCCTGTCTCCGCACAGCACGAATCCCTCCACCTCCCTCCCCTGCCTCTCCCCTCTTGGCCTGGCCATGGCGTTGGCATTGGCCGACACAGTGCCAGCCATGGCCGTGCCGTGCATGCCACCGCATTGCCCGGCCTAAGCACCAACGTACGGCCACGCATCCTGCCTGCCCCGACTCGAGTACTTGGGAAGGGAAGATGCCCCTCTCTCTCCCTCTCACGCATAATAATGCTTTGCTAAAACAAGGCAGGGAGGGAGGGGGCGAGAGACCTATTCCTGCGTTCTGTAACTGCAAAACGTAACAGCCAGCCCATGTGATGTGAGTGAGGCAAGCCAGGAAACTTTCAGCCTCCGCTTCCTTCTCCCTCCCACTTACTCGCGGTCAGGATCCATCCATGGCTCCTCAAACACGCAACGCACCTCCCCTCCCCCTCCTCTCGCTTTGGATCTCAACACCTCCATGCATGCACAACAATCCTAACCGACGCCCTGAAACTGAAACTGAAACTGACCAATGCCGTACACTCAGATGCAGCTGGGGATTTTTTTTTTGGCAGGAAAAACCTATGTCATGTTGTTCTCATGAATAGAAGATTCTCTGCTGCAAATCTTCCTCTTCACTCTCACCGGTGCTGTGCCTGTGCTGGGACAAAACAACCGAAAGTACATCCCAGCCCATCCCCTCCACCTGACCGATTTTCTTCTGCTCGCCGCTGCATACATGCTACACACTCCTACTTCTCCCTTCGTGGATGCACCAATAATTCGAAAAAAACATTTTTTTTATCTTCTCCACACAATGGGCAGTTCGATCAACAGGTTAAAGCCATTAACTTGGACCAAATTCAGTTAAATTGATCAAAATCTTTCTCTGTTCTTCAGGCCCAGAAGAGTTAATTGGCACCACCGAAAGTGTCTGCCGTTTGTCAGACTGCCAGCATGTGTAAAATTCGAGATGCGGCAGGCACAAGAATCGAATTGATTTAAACGGAAAACCGGAAAGAACATCACTTCAGATGATTTTTCAGAACCGTTAGCTGTAATAGTCGGTAATTAACAGGGAATTCTCTTACAACTCCTGTTCTTTTCCCCAATCATCATCCCTATATTATATAAGTAAATAGCAACCTTTTCAATTCTAGTACAATTTCTCCTTCACACAAACCCACTAAAAATCAGAATGACAGAGAGAAAAAAGGCAAAATAACGCGTTAATTATTTGCACTAGAGATTATACTACTATATCATGGCCGTGGGAACCAAGAAGCCACCGCAAGAAAGAGAAAGAAAGAAAGAAGGAAGAGGAACGCAGCGCAAGAACTCCAAGAATTCGCCGATAAATGAACAATTGCACCATGGAGCCCATAAATTACGGCCAGCCGGGGCTACAGCGCCGATCCATGGTCCCACGCGGCCCCGCACCTCGGGCGGAAGGCGACCAGGCACGGCGGAGCGCGGATCCGCTTCTTGGGCGGCAGCGACATGAAGACGGCGGAGAGGTCGCGCGGGACGTCCAAGAAGCGCAGCGGCCGCTTCGGCGATGGCCTCGTCCCGGCCAAAGCCACGGGCTTCCTCGGCGCGCCGGGGCACTCGGTCGGCGGCCGGAGCTTGCTCTCCTCCGAAGTCGGCGTCCTGGGCTCCTCCTCCTCCTCCTCCTCCTCCTCCTTGTCAGCCACCGCAGCCGGCGTCCGGGACTCCGCCACCACCTCTTCCTCCGCCACCGCTGGCGCCGGCAGGGCCTCGGCTTCCGGCACCGTCGTCGTGGAGGCCGACGCGTGGTCAGGCGCAGGATCGGCGGCCGCCGCTCTCGTCCTGATAGGCGGCAGCGCCGGCAGGGCGTCGCCCGCTGGTGTAGAGGTCATCTCCGGCGCGGTGAATTGCGGGAGATGGTTGGGTGCTGGAGAGGAGAAGAGGCCGGCGGGTGGGAAAAACTTAGGTTGGGGAGGGGAGGGGAGGAGGAGAGATCAAGGAGAAGGAGAAGGAGAGGGAGAGCGAATAGGATCCCAAGGCGGTCGCGCCAAGGCTGTTAAATAGTCGCCCGGAGAGAGAAAGAGATAAAACGGCTTTGGGTGGGGTAAGTTGAATTTAATCCTTTGCCTTTTGGGCGCTGGCTTGCCTTTTTCCTGCAAAAGCTGAAGAAAATGCGAGATTAATTGGCTTTAATTACCCACCGTCGGATCAGGCGTTGTCTTTTTTTTTTGAGTTGGAGACGTTGCCTTTCGGTGTTCCAGATATCACTTGGACATAGGGGCTCTTTATTTTATTTATTTACTTATTGTTCTTTATTTAAATAAAAGGGGCATTTGCGTACTTTGAATAGATTTTTTTTAGTTGCCTAGATTGCTTGCGAATCTCTTTCTCAAGCTCGTAGATCATCAGACGAAGGATAATATACATGCAACTTGGTTTTTTTGTACCCCGCAAAAAAAACTAGTTTTTTTATAAACTTCGTCCACCTAAATTTGTAAGTACGTTACTTCGACCAAAGATATAAATTTGAGAATGTAACTTTTGTACTCGCAAAAGGTAAATAATCTTGCAGTTTATGAATGGAGCGAGGTGTGTCCAAATAAAACCAACACCACTTTGATGGATGGGCAGAGCTCCTGCACGAGTGAAATTTTGTCTTTAGATGCAAGAGGAATTAAGATTACACACACATTGTGCTATATGATATAGTATTTTTTCCTATTTGGGTATTGGCGGGCCGCATTTTTGGTCATTAACTTCTGTGACAACATGTCTGAAAAATTGAAATACTTTCAGACAAATCCATATGCATGATATATTCAAGTATTTAATTAAATACCCGCAAAAAAGTATTTAATTGAATATTTGTAAAGATAGTATAGCAGAAAAGAAATTGCATGCCGACTCCTCGGCCGGAAGGAAAACTTCCCAACTGTAAGGCCTCCACTAAACAAAAACTCTAATCCCTGACAATCGATTGGTACATATACAGATACATGTGCACTCCTAGACACCACATAGGGTTCTACTACTAGTTGGGAGGCATGAACTTTGCCAACCGTACCCCTCGTGCATGGCATCTTTGGCGCGAACGGAACCGGTGCTCACAACACAAATGTGGTGAACCCAATGATTTCAAGCTACTACTCAGTAGAGAAAAAAGAAACATGCATACTGGATGGGAGCAAGCAAGGCATGTATGTATGTAGGGAAGGCAATGATGGTGTGAGCAAGTGAGAATAAACACTTCCGGAGGAGATCCATTCCATGCATTGCATGCACGCGCAACGCAAGGCAAATGTACCACCGATTCCATTACCACGGTACCACCACACACCTCCGGCTGGCCTCCGGGAGAGGTGGAAATGAGTGCGGCAAGGACGCATCGACCGACAGCTCGGGAGATGACAGCAGTTGGCTGCAGGAAATGGCGGGGGTTAAATGAGCCATTTATTTTGAGACGTAATCGCGCCATTTCCTCCTCTTTTAAGGTATGGAGTGAAACCACATTGCACCATTGCTTGTAATGTATTCTTTCCACTTATGCTCAAGGTCTAGCTGGACGGAGCAGCACCTCTCACTCTATTATTACATTTTTGCGCGCGCTACAACTAGGTGGATTGTTGGTTGTCGCGGCAGAAATGGAGTAAGATTCCAACTGATTGGGGGTGTAGTGTTTGCGTGGACGCAAACGTATGAGTATGAATAATGCAGCACCGAGCCGGCACTCTACGCTGGCAACCATGCGTACTGCCGCACGTATTCGTCCTTGATCTCGACATATATTGCCTCCTCGATCGACGCCGAGCTGTTGGGTTGGCTGGACGGAAGAGATACGGCTTGCTCAAATTCAACGCTAATCACGTTTCAAAAAAAATAAAATTCAACGCTAACATTTACAAATGGCAAATGAAACTTAAAAAAAAGTGGCGGACAGTACGATCCATCGGTTTACAAGTGGTTTTCAGCTGACTAATGCTGACATTCCTATTTTATTTTATTATTTTTTGCAAAGGAAACGAGTGAGGGGTGTGTATGAACTGTCGAGGATGGGAAATGCCCTCCAATTGTGGTGAAACTACAGGGGGTGCCATTGGCTTGGATGAGAAGGGAAAGGTAAAGAGAGGGAGGGAGGGATGGACCAGATCTCGCGGCTTCCACCAGGGCCCACCGCAGGCCCAGGCTGGTGGCTGGCAGCAAACAAAAGGCTGATGATCCCACATGGACCCTGCTGGCTTCCAAGGGCTTACTCGTATTATTATTTCGCCTCTTTTTAATCCACACTGCTAGTATACATTTGATTGCTCACCCTTTTTTGCTTTGGACAACCTTTTGCGTTCATTGGTTCATCAATACTACACAACTATGGCGTCTGAATTACTACCTTTTTTCTCTTCTGCGAAATGAATTACCACCACCGTTTTGACACTATTGATTAGCTCATCAGTTACCACTGCTAGCTAATGCATGCTTGATCTCATTACTGCCTTCAAAATATGGCTGACCATGCATGTAAATTTCATTATGTGATAATTATGCCTTCCCAATTCTGGATGGCGTTAAGTTGTACTCTCAAAAGCAGCTGTACGTCTCTGTGTTGATAAATTTTTAGGAGAATTCGATACTTTAATTCTGTAACGCGCCATGCATGCAAATGCAATACTACCCACTTGTTTCTTGTTTATATGGTTTGCTTGCAATCATACGTTTGGTTCCTTGTCAATCAAGATCACATGTACCATGATATGACTTTGATATGGATCTGCACTTTCTGAACGTGCCTTAGTCAATTTCGCATCCAAGATATACTATATTATAATAGGAGTATGGGAGATTAGTGTGTATGTAGTGTATGAGCTGATCACAACGAATTGTTAACGAATAAAACTGGTGTGTGACAATCCCATTCTCGTGGATATCTTTTGTGGGCCACGTGCATGCGTTGTAATCATGGCCATGGGATTGGGCCGCCATGCAAATAATCTAATAGTATTGTTTAAAAAAGGATTAATCAAGTATTGTTGGTACTCGTCTTCCCATACAAGCAAGGATCCAATGTTGCGCCACCCGTTCCCCCCTCCCCAGTCGTGCGCCACTCCGGTGCCGGCGTCCACCCACCCCCGCCGCCAGTTGCTTCGACCCCGGCGGCCACCTTCCCCCTCTCTCCTTTCTCCCACGGCCCTTGCAGCTAGGCATGGCCGCCAGCCCGCAGTCGGTTTCCTCGTCCTCTCGGTGGAGCGAGGAGAGGTCCGTGGTTTTGAGGCTCGGGCTTTCGGAGAGCTTGTGAGCGTCGGGTTCACGGGGGACGGCGTCCGTAGAGGCGGATGGCGAATCCCAGCCCGAGGCGGCCTTCGTCCAGCCCAGGCCGCCCAGGAGAGAACTCTGGAGGCGGTGTCAAGCGGAGCGGAGCCCTATCCAGCAGGGGGGCTCCGGCGCCGGCGTGTCGCGAGGTGCCGCCGGACATGGACGACAAGTGTTTTCGGTGCCTCAAGGAGGGCCACTACAGGAACGATTGCACCAACACCATTGTCTGCTTCTGGTGTGGTCAAGAAGGACACCCGTCCAAGGAATGTAAGCGCCCGCACAACCCCTCATCGGAGGAGGACCTGCGGCGTCAGGCTCTGGCCAAGGTGGCTCGGCGCGAGCAAGAGGCGTCGAGGGGTCGTGCGGACCCGGGGAGGTTGCTAACGCCGCTGTCGTCATCATGGCGGGGCCCTGTGTGTGTGCCGGAGTGGGCACGCCTTCCGCCATCGAGCTCTCAGAGGGAAGTGACCGCGGAGGAGGAGTTGGATCCGAATGACCATTGCATCCTTGGTCGCACTCGATCTATGGAGGATTTAGAGCATAAGCCGAGGTTTGCCATGGTGGCGTATGTGGGCGGTGCGTGCCATGACCTGCAACTTGAGTTTATGTTGGAGGCGCTGGAGGAGATTCTGAACATCGAGCCGCACTGGGTGTCAGTTCATTGCTATAGGCCAAAGGATTTTCTGGTCATTTTCGCTTCCGCTGAGCACCGCAACAGAGTTAGTGCTAGGCCTTGATAACCCACAAGTATAGGGGATCAATTGGAGACTTCCTTGATAAGTAAGAGTATCGAACCCAACAAGGAGCTAAAGGTAGAACAAATATTCCCTCAAGTTCTATCGACCACCGATACAACTCTACGCACGTAGTACTTTGAAGGTGTTGTAGGATAGGTTTGCAAGATAATAAAGAGCACGTAAATAAAAACTAGGGGCTGTTTAGATAAATAAACAACTGAGTTAGTTTTAGTAGAGAACTTTTTGTCACAAGAAAGTTATTTGTCCCCAGGCAACCGATAACTAGACCAGTAATCATTATTGCAATTTTATACGAGGGAGAGGCATAAGCTAACATACTTTCTCTCCTTGGATCATATGCACTTATGATTGGAAATGTAGCAAACATCCGTAACTACTAAAGATCATTAAGGTAAAACCCAACCATAGCATTAAAGTATCAAGTCCTCTTTATTCCCAGACGCCATAACCCACTTATCCGTGTTTGTGTTTCTATCACTCACGCAACACAGACAATAAGCAAACCATGAACATATTGCAAACCCTATAGCGGGGGTCCCTCACGCTTGCGCGACACGGAGAGCACCATAGGACAACATCAATAATAAAACATACAACTCAAACCAATCATGATCATCAATTAACCCATATGACAAAACAGATCTACTCAAACATCATAGGATAACCATACATCATTGGGAAATAATATATACCATTGAGCATCATGATTAAGTAGATATTACAATAGGGAGAAGAGGTGTTACACCACTGCATAGAGGGGGATAGAGTTGGTGATGACGGCGGCAAAGTTGTTGGTGTAGATCGTCGTCACGATGATGGCCCTGGCGGCGTTCCGGCGCCACCGGGAGAGAGAGGAGAGAGCCCCCTCCTTCTTCTTCTTCCTTGACCTTCCCCTAGAGGGGAGAAGGGTTTCCCCTCTGGTCCACGGCCTCCATGGCGGCGGAGGGGCGAGAGCCCCACCGAGATTGGATCTCTCTCTCTCTCTCTCTCTCTCTCTCTCTCTCTCTTTCTCTCTCTCTCTCTCTCTCTCTCTGTTTCCTTTTCTTTTTGCGTTCCCTGATTTTGGCCTTTCACCGTTTCTTAAATTTCCGGAGATCCGTAACTCTGATTGGGCTGAAATTTTAACACGATTTTTATCCGGATATTAGCTTTCTTGCACAAGAAGAAGGGCACCAACCACCTTACAGGGTGACCACAAGGGCCCAGGGCGCGCCCCTCACCCTTGTGGGCCCCTCGGGCATTGTCTCGCGTTGATTCCACCTCCCAAAATTCACATATATTCCAAAGAAATCTTTGTAAGTTTTTATCCCGTTTGGACTCCATTCGATATGGATCTTCCATGAAACAAAAAACATGCAACAAACAGGAACTGGCACTCGGCACTAGATCAATATGTTAGTCCAAGAAAATCACATAATTGTTACCAAAAGTATGTAAAATTTGTAGAATATTGGCATGGAACAATAAAAAATTATAGATACGTCGGAGGCGTATCAGGCCTTCGCTGGAGCAAAGGGGTGAGGCTGTTCTTCAGGCAATGGAATCGGCAAGCGCTCGCGGTGCACTCCATGCTCAGCAACAGAGTCTCGTTGGTGGCCGAGGGGATTCCGTCGCATGCTTGGGACGGGGAGACTGCCAAGGATTTGTTAGGAATGTCCTGCCTTATCGACACCATTGCGCCAGAAACTAGCTCTAGAAGGAATCTTTCCTCGTTCAAGCTCTCTACTTGGACGGCAAACCCAGACAACATTCCTTCTCCGCGATGGCTGGCGGTGCCGGAACCGGGCTTGGCGGCCCCGTTGCACGAACCAACCCTATTGCAATACAACGTTCTTATTCATTTGGATGAGGTGAAGGACTTCGGGGATTACGTGAAGCCGCCATGGAGCGTTGAGGTCTCATCAAATAGTGGGCAGAGCGGGCTGCCATCGCCAAGATCTGGTGGCGGGCATGCTAGCGGCGTCTCAAGTCGACGACCAAGTTGGCAGTTCGGGGTAAGAGACCAGAGTGGAGGTGATGGTTCCACACAGAGGAGTGGGGTCACATCGCCGTCGTTGGTGTTGCTGCCGGCGACATCGGGCTGGACATTGCCGCCAATGGAGTCAAGAACTTGGACCATACCCACGGGGCCGCCTCAGCCTGTGAAAGAGAGGCTTTCTGTTAGGTAGTCGGCTTTTGACCAGCTGACAAGCACAGTAGGGCCTACAGATGCTTCGGGAGATGGAGTATTGAATCAGAGAGCGCCAATCGCGGAGAGACCAATGATTGGAACGGGTGTGGTTGATACGTCTCCAACGTATCTATAATTTTTGATTGTTCCATGCTATTCTATTATCTGTTTTGGATATTTTATATGCATTAATATGCTATTTTATATGATTTTTGGGACTAACCTATCAACCTAGAGTATTTTTCCTTGTTTTAGAGTTTCGCAGAAAAGGAATACCAAATGGAGTCCAAACGGAATGAACCTTTGGCGATGATTTTTCTTGGACCAGAAGACATTCAGAGGGCTTGGAGTGCACGTCAGGAAATCCATGAGGCGGGGGATCAATTGTAGCCTTTCTCGATAAGGAAGAGTGTCGAACCCAACGAGGAGCTAAAGGTAGAACAAATATTCCCTCTAGTTCTATCAACCACCGATACAACTCTACGGACGCTTAACGTTCGCTTTACCTAGAACACGTATGAAACTAGAAGTACTTTGAATGTTTGGTAGGATAGGTTTGCAAGATAATAAAGAGCACGTAAATAAAAACTAGGGGCTGTTTAGATAAATAAACAACTAAGTTATTTTTAGTAGAGAACTTTTTGTCAGAAGAAAGTTATTTGTCCCTAGGCAATCGATAACTAGACCGGTAATCATTATTGCAATTTTATATGAGGGAGAGGCATAAGCTAACATACTTTATCTCCTTGGATCATATGCACTTATGATTGGAACTGTAGCAAACATCCGTAACTACTAAAGATCATTAAGGTAAAACCCAACCATAACATTAAAGTATCAAGTCCTCTTTATTCCCAGACGCCATTACCCACTTATCCGTGTTTGTGTTTCTATTACCCATGCAACACAGACAATAAGGAAACCATGAACATATTGGAAACCCTATAGCGGGGCCCCCTCATGCTTGCGCGACATGGAGAGCACCATAGGACAACACCAATAATAAAACATACAACTCAAACCAATCATGATCATCAATTAACCCATAGGACAAAACGGATCTACTCAAACATCATAGGATAGCCATATCATTGGGAAATAATATATAGTGCTGAGCATCATGTTTAAGTAGAGATTACAGCGGGGAGAAGAGGTGTTACACCACTGTATAGAGGGGGATAGAGTTGGTGATGACGGCCGCGAAGTTGTTGGTGTAAATCATCGGCACGATGATGGCCCTGGTGAAGGAAATATGCCCTAGAGGCAATAATAAAGTTATTATTTATTTCCTCATATCATGATAAATGTTTATTATTCATGCTAGAATTGTATTAACCAGAAACATAATACATGTGTGAATACATAGACAAACATAGTGTCACTAGTATGCCTCTACTTGACTAGCTCGTTGATCAAAGATGGTTGAGTTTCCTAGCCATAAACATGAGTTTTCATTTGATCAACGGGATCACATCATTAGGAGAATGATGTGATTGACTTTACCCATTCCGTTAGCTTAGCACTTGATCGTTTAGTTTACTGCTATTGCTTTCTTCATGACTTATACATGTTCCTATGACTATGAGATTATGCAACTCCCGAATACCGGAGGAACACTTTGTGTGCTACCAAACGTCACAACATAACTGGGTGATTATAGAGGTGCTCTACAGGTGTCTCCGGTGTTGTTCGTGGAGTTGGCATATATCAAGAATAGGATTTGTCACTCCGATTGTCGGAGAGGTATCTCTGGGCCCTCTCGGTAATGCACATCACTATAAGCCTTGCAAGCAATGTGACTAATGAGTTAGTTGCAGGATGATGCATTACGGAACGATTAAAGAGACTTGCTGGTAACGAGATTGAGCTAGGTATTGAGATACCAACGATCGAATCTCGAGCAAGTAACATACCGATGACAAAGGGAACAACGTATGTTGTTATGCGGTTTGAGCGATAAAGATCTTCGTAGAATAAGTAGGAACCAATATGAGCATCCAGGTTCCACTATTGGTTATTGACCGGAGACATGTCTCGGTCATGTCTACATAGTTCTCGAACCCGTAGGGTCCGCACGCTTAAAGTTTTGTGACGATCGGTATTATGAGTTTATATGTTTTGATGCACCGAAGGTAGTTCGGAGTCTCGGATATGATCACGGACATGACGAGGAGTCTCTAAATGGTCGATACATAAAGATTGATATATTGGAAGCCTACATTTGGACATTGGAAGAGTTCCGGGTGAAATTGGGATTTTACCAGAGTGCGGAGCGGTTACCGGAACCCCCGTGGGTTAATGGGCCCTGTTGGGCCCTAGTGGAGGGAGAGGGGCCGGCCAGGGCAGGCCGCGCGCCCCTTCCCCTCTGGTCCGAATTGGATAGGAAGGGGGGGTGGCATCACCCGCCTTTCCTTCTCCTTCTCCCCCTTCCTTTCCCCCTCCTAGTAGGAGTAGGAAAGAGGGGAATCCTACTCCTACTAGGAGGATGACTCCTCCTCCTAGCGCGCCCTACAGGGTCGGCCGGCCTTCCCCCTTGCTTCTTTATATACGGGGGCAGGGGGCACCCTAGAACACACAAGTTGATCATTGATCTCTCCCAGCCATGTGCGGTGCCCTCCTCCACCATAATCCACCTCGGTCATATCGTAGCGGTGCTTAAGCGAAGCCCTGCGTCGGTAGCTTCATCAACATCGTCACCACGCCATCATGTTGACGAAACTCTCCCTCGAGCTCTACTGGATTATGAGTTCGCGGGACGTCACCGAGCTAAATGTGTGCTGAACGCGGAGGTGCCGTATGTTCGGTACTGAGGATCGGTCGATCGTGAAGACATATGACTACATCAACCGCGTTGTCATAACGCTTCCGCTTAACGGTCTACGAGGGTATGTGGACAACACTCTCCCCTCTCGTTGCTATGCATCACCATGATCTTGCTTGTGCGTAGGATTTTTTCTGAAATTACTACATTCGCCAACACCTAGCGATGTTCTGACGCCCCCGGGAGAGACTGGGAGAGAGCCCCCCTCGTTCTTATTCTTCCTTGACCTTCCTATAGATGGGAGAAGGGTTTCCCCTCTGCTCCATGGCCTCCATGGCAGCAGAGGGGCGAGAGCCTCTCCAAGATTGGATCTCTCTCTCTCTCCCTCCCTCTCTCTCTCTCTCTCTCTCTCTCTCTCTCTCTCTCTCTGTTTCCTTGTGTTTCTGTGTTCCCCGATTCTGGCCTTTCACTATTTCTTAAATTCCTGGAGATCCGTAACACTGATTGGGCTGAAATTTTAACACGATTTTTATCCGGATATTAGCTTTCTTGCTCTAGAAGAAGGACACCAACCGCCTTATGGGGTGACCACAAGGGCCCATGG
The DNA here is from genome assembly GCF_002162155.2 of Triticum dicoccoides. NCBI lineage: Eukaryota > Viridiplantae > Streptophyta > Magnoliopsida > Poales > Poaceae > Triticum > Triticum dicoccoides. The sequence goes on along the minus strand of NC_041392.1, from coordinate 251,278,699 downwards.
TGCACCCTCACCCTTGTGGGCCCCTCGAGCGTCGTGTCGCATTGATTCCACCTCCCAAAATTCACATATATTCCAAAAAAATCTCTGTAAGTTTTTATCCCGTTTGGACTCTGTTTGATATGGATTTTCTGCGAAACAAAAAACATGCAACAAACAGGAACTAGCACTCGACACTGGATCAATATGTTACTCCCAAAAATAGTATAAAAAGTATGTAAAAGTTGTAGAATATCAACATGGAACAATAAAAAATTATAGGTACGACAGAGACGTATCAAGCCTTCGCTGGAGCACAAAGGGGTGAGGCTGTTCTTCAGGCAATGGAATCAGCAAGCGCTCGCAGTGCAATCCATGCTCAGCAACAGAGTCTCGTTGGTGATCGAGGGGATTCCGTCGCATGCTTGGGACAGGGAGACTGCCGAGGATCTGTTAGGAACGTCCTGCCTCGTCGACACCATTGCACCGAAAACTAGCCCCGGAAGGAATCTTTCCTCATTCAAGCTCTCTGCTTGGACGGTGAACCCAGACAACATTCCTTCTCTGTGATGGCTGGCAGTGCCGGAACCAGGCTTGGTGGCCCCGTTGCACGAACCAACCCTATTGCAATACCAGGTTCTTATTCATTTGGATGAGGTGAAGGACTTCGGGGATTACGTGGAGCCGCCATGGAGCGTTGAGGTCTCATCAGATAGTTGGCAGAGCGGGCTGCCATCGCCAAGAGCTGGTGGCGGGCATGCTACTGGCGTCTCAAATCGTCGGCCAAGTTGGCGGTTCGGGGTAAGAGACTAGAGAGGAGGTGATGGTTCCATGCAGAGGAGTGGGGTCACATCGTCCTCGTTAGCGGTGCTGCCGGTGACATCGGACTAGAGGTTGCCGCCAATGGAGTCAAGAACTTGGACCACGCCCGCGGGGCCGCCTCAGCCTGTGAAAGAGAGGCTTTCTATTAGGCAGTCGGCTTTTGACCGACTGACAAGGACAGTGGGGCCTATGGATGCTTCGGGAGACGGAGTTTTGAATCAGAGAGCGCCAATCACGGAGACACCAATTATTGGAACGGGTGTGGTTGATATGTCTCCAACGTATCTTTATTTTTTGATTGTTCCATGCTATTATATTATCTATTTTGGATGTTTATATGCATTAACATGCTATTTTATATGATTTTTGGGACTAACCTATCAACCTAGAGTGTTTTTCCTTGTTTTCAAGTTTCGCAAAAAAGAAATACCAAACAGAGTCCAAACGGAATGAAACTTTCGCGATGATTTTTCTTGGACTAGAAGACATTCTGAGGGCTTGGAGTGCACGTCAGGAAAGCCACGAGGGGGGGATCAATTGTAGCCTTTAACGATAAGTAAGAGTATCGAATCCAATGAGGAGCTAAAGGTAGAAGAAATATTCCCTCAAGTTCTATTGACTACCGATACAACTCTACGCACGCTTAACGTTCGCTTTACCTAGAACAAGTATGAAACTATAAGTACTTTGAATGTGTTGTAGGATAGGTTTGCAAGATAATAGAGAGCTCGTAAATAAAAACTAGGGGCTGTTTAGATAAATAAACAACTGAGTTAGTTTTAGTAGAGAACTTTTTGTCACAAGAAAGTTATTTGTCCCCAGGCAATCGATAACTAGACCGGTAATCATTATTGCAATTTTATACGAGGGAGAGGCATAAGCTAACATACTTTCTCTCCTTGGATCATATGCACTTATGATTGGAAATGTAGCAAACATCCGTAACTACTAAAGATCATTAAGGTAAAACCCAACCATAGCATTAAAGTATCAAGTCCTCTTTATTCCCAGACACCATAACCCACTTATCCGTGTTTGTGTTTCTATCACTCACTCAACACAGGTAATAAGCAAACCATGAACATATTGCAAACCCTATAGCGGGGGTCCCTCACGCTTGCGCGACACGAAGAGCACCATAGGACAACATCAATAATAAAACATACAACTCAAACCAATCATGATCATCAATTAACCCATAGGACAAAACGAATCTACTCAAACATCATAGGATTGTCATACATCATTGGGAAATAATATATAGCGTTGAGCATCATGTCTAAGTAGAGATTACAGCGGGGATAAGAGGTGTTACACCACTGCATAGAGGGGAATAGAGTTGGTGATGACGGCTACGAAGTTGTTGGTTGTAGATCGTCGTCACAATGATGGCCGTGGTGGCGTTCCGACGCCACCGGGAGAGAGTGGAAGAGAGCCCCCCTCCTTCTTCTTCTTCCTTGACATCCCCCTAGATGGGAGAAGGGGTTCCCCTCTGGTCCATGGCCTCCATGGTGGCGGAGGGCGAGAGCCCCTCCGAGATTGGATCTCTCTCTCTCTCTTTCTCTCTCTCTCCCTCTCTCTCTCTATTTCCTTGTGTTTCTGCATTCCCCGATTCTGGCCTTTCACCGCTTCTTAAATTCCTGAAGATCCATAACTCTGATTGGGCTGAAATTTTAACACGATTTTATCCGGATATTAGCTTTCTTGCGCTAGAAGAAGGGCACCAGACGCCTTACGGGTTGACCAGAAGGGCCCAGGGTGCACCCCTCACCCTTGTGGTCCCCTTGGGCAACGTCTCGCGTTGATTCCACCTCCCAAAATTCACATATATTCCAAAACAATCTCCATAAGTTTTTATCCATTTTGGACTCCATTTGATATGGATTTTCTGTGAAACAAAAAACATGCAACAAACAGGAACTGGCACTTAGCACTGGATCAATATGTTAGTCCAAGAAAATCATATAAATTTTTGCCAAAAGTATGTAAAAGTTATAGAGTATCGACATGGAATAATGAAAAATTATAGATACGACAGAGACGTATTGATACGTCTCCAACGTATCTATAATTTTTGATTATTCCATGCTATTATATTATCAACCTTGGATGTTTTATATGCATTTATATGCTATTTTATATGATTTTTGGGACTAACCTATTAACCCAGAGCCCAGTGCCAGTGCCAGTTTCTATTTTTTCCTTGTTTTAGAGTATCGCAGAAAAGGAAAATCAAACGGAGTCCAATTGACCTGAAACTTCATGGAACTTATTTTTGGACCAGAAGAAGCCCATGGATTGGAGTTGGACAAGGAGAGTACCGGGCAGCCCACGAGGGTGGGGGCGCGCCCACCCCCCTGGGCGTGCCCCCTGCCTCGTGGACAGCCCGGAGGTCCACCGATGTACTTCTTCCTCCTATATATACCCACATACCCTAAAAACTTCGGGGAGCACAATAGATCGGAAGTTCTATCACCAGAAGCCTCCGTAGCCACCAAAAACCAATCTAGACCCGTTTCGGCACCCTGCCGGAGGGGGGGGGGATCCCTCTCCGGTGGCCATCTTCATCATCCCGGTGCTCTCCATGACGAGGAGGGAGTAGTTCTCCCTCGGGGCTGAGGGTATGTACCAGTAGCTATGTGTTTGATCTCTCTCTCTCTCTCGTGTTCTTGAGGTGGCACGATCTTGATGTATCTCGAGCTTTGCTATTATAGTTGGATCTTATGATGTTTCTCCCCCTCCACTCTCTTGTAATGGATTGAGTTTTCCGTTTGAAGTTATCTTATCGGATTGAGTCTTTAAGGATTTGAGAACACTTGATGTATGTCTTGCATGGGATACCTGTGGTGACAATGGGGTATTCTATGATCCACTTGATGCATGTTTTGGTGATCAACTTGCGGGTTCCGTGACCTTGGGAATCTATGCATAGGGTTTGGCATACGTTTTCTTCTTGACTCTCCGATAGAAACTTTGGGGCACTCTTTGAAGTACTTTGTGTTGGTTTGAATAGATGAATCTGAGATTGTGTGATGCATATCGTATAGTCATACCCACGGATACTTGAGGTGACATTGGAGTATCTAGGTGACATTAGGGTTTTGGTTGATTTGTGTCTTAAGGTGTTATTCTAGTACGAACTCTAGGGCTGTTTGTGACACTTATAGGAATAGCCCAACAGATTGATTGGAAAGAATAACTTTGAGGTGGTTTCGTATCCTACCATAATCTCTTCGTTTGTTCTCCGCTATTAGTGACTTTGGAGTGACTCTTTGTTGCATGTTGAGGGATAGTTATGTGATCCAATTATGTTATTATTGTTGAGAGAACTTGCACTAGTGAAAGTATGAACCGTAGGCCTTGTTTCCTAGCATTGCAATACCGTCTGTGCTCACTTTTATCATTAGTTACCTTGCTGTTTTTATATTTTCAGATTACAAAAACCATTATCTACTATCCATATTGCACTTGTATCACCATCTCTTCGCCGAACTAGTGCACCTATACAATTTACCATTGTATTGGGTGTGTTAGGGACACAAGAGACTCTTTGTTATTTGGTTGTAGGGTTGCTTGAGAGATACCATCTTCATCCTACGCCTCCTACGGATTGATAAACCTTAGGTCATCCACTTGAGGGAAATTTGCTAATGTCCTACAAAGCTCTGCACTTGGAGGCCCAACAACGTCTACAAGAAGAAGGTTGTGTAGTAGACATCAAGCTCTTTCTGGCGCCGTTGCCGGGGAGGTTAGGGCTTGAAGGTATATCTTTAGGTCTTGCAATCGGATCTTTTTGTTTCTTGTTTTATCACTAGTTTTGTTTATAAAATAAAACTACAAAAAATGGAATTAAGGGTACGTCATATGCTTCATCTTTTTAATATCCATCATGAAAATAAGGATTCCGATAATTGCGCTCAAGTGCTAAAAGAAGAATGCATTAGAATGTTTCACACTAAATCTTTGAATGACGAGCATGATTGCAATGTTGTTAGTATGAATTCTTTGAATATCCATGATGCTAATGATATGCAAAGCCACAATCTTGGGGATGCTATGTTTGATGAAGATGATATTTTAGTCCCCCAAGTTTTGATGTGCAAATTTATTATGATGAGAGCATGCCCGCTATCTATGATGATTATTGTGATGACTTGTATGCTATAAAGAATAATGATATCCATGAAACTTGTGATAACTTTCAATTGGATTATGCCTCACATGATAGTTATTTTGTTGAGTTTGCTCCCACTACTATTCATGAGAAGAAATTTGCTTATGTGGAGAGTAATAAAAATTCTATGCTTGTAGATCATGAAAATAATGCTTTATGTGATAGTTATATTGTTGAATTCATTCATGATGCTACTGAAAATTATTATGAGGGAGGAATATATGCTTGTAGGAATTGCTATAATATCAAGTTTCCTCTCTATGTGCTTAAAATTTTGAAGTTATGCTTGTTTTACCTTCCTATGCAAGTTGATTCTTGTTCCCATAAATTGTTTGCTCACACAATCCCTATGCATAGGAAGTGGGTTAGACTTAAATGTGCTATTCATATTCTTCATGATGCTCTCTTTATGTTACAATTCTTATCTTTTATGTGAGCATCATTGAAATCATCATGCCTAGCTAGGGGCGTTAAACGATAGCGCTTGTTGGGAGGCAACCCAATTATATGTTTGTTCCTTGCTTTTTGATCCTTTGTGCCAAGTAGAACCGTTGGGAAGACTTGGGGAAAGTCTTTTTGATCTTGCTGTAAAAAACAGAAACTTTAGCACTCACGATAATTACTGCCATTTTTATTTGGATAGTGCTATTTAGTTAATTCTTTTTGCAGATGATTAATATATAAATTACTCACGTCCAGCAATTTATTTTAGAATTTTTGGGGTTCCAGAAGTTTGCGTTAGTTACAGATTACTACAGACTGTTCTGTTTTTGACAGATTCTGTTTTTCGTTTGTTGTTTGCTTATTTTAATGAATCTATGGCTAGTAAAAGAGTTTATAAACCATAGAGAAGTTGGAATACAGTAGGTTTTGTTGGGGATCATAGCAGAAATTTAAAATTTTCTACGCATCACCAAGATCAATCTATGGAGTAATCTAGCAACGAAGGGAAGGGGAGTGCATCTACATACCCTTGTAAATCGCTAAGAGGAAGCATTGCAAGAACACGGATGAGGTAGTCGTACTCATGGAGATTCAGATCGCGGTCGATTCCGATCTAAGCGCTGAACAACGGCGCCTCCGCGTTCAACACACGTGCAGCCCGGTGACGTCTCCCGTGCCTTGATCCAGCAAGGAGAGAGGGAGAGGTTGGGGAAGACTCCGTCCAGCAGCAACACGACGTGGTGGTGGTGGTGGAGGAGTGCGGTACTCCAGCAGGGCTTCTCCAAGCACTACGAGAGACGAGGAGGGAGAGAGGTAGGGCTGCGCCTTGGGAGAGAGAGACTCGTGTGTTGGGAAGCCACAAAACCTCCACTATATATAGGGGGAGGGGAGGGGCTGCACCCCCACCTAGGGTTCCCTCCCTAGGGGTGGCGGCAGCCCCCAGATCCCATCTGGGTGACGGCCAAGGGGGAGAGAGAGGGGGGCGCACCTAGGGTGGGCCTTAGGGCCCATCTGCCCCTAGGGTTTGCCCCCTCTCCTCTTGAGGGCGCCTTGGGCCTTGGTGGGAGGCGCCCCAGCCCACCTAGGGGCTGGTCCCTTCCCACTCTTGGCCCACGCAAGCCTCCGGGGCTGGTGGTACCTCCCGGTGGACCCCCGGAACCCTTCCGGTGGTCCCGACACATTACCAGTGATGCCCGGAACACTTCCGGTGGCCAAACCCACACTTCCTATATATCAATATTTACCTCCGGACCATTCCGGAACTCCTCATGACGTCCGGGATCTCATCCAGGACTCCGAACAACATTCGGTAACTGCGTACATACCTTCCTTATAACCCTACCGTCATCGAACCTTAAGTGTGTAGACCCTACGGGCTCAGGAATCATGCAGACATGACCGAGACATCTCTCTGGTTAATAACCAACAGCGGGATCTGGATACCCATGTTGGCTCCCACATGTTCCACGATGATCTCATCAGATGAACCACAATGTCAAGGATTCGATCAATCCCGTATACAATTCCCTTTGTCTACTGGTATGATACTTGCCCGAGATTCGATCGTCGGTATCCCGATACCTTGTTCAATCTCGTTACCGGCAAGTCTCTTTACTTGTTCCGTAACACATCATCCCGTGATCAACTCCTTGGTCACATTGTGCACATTATGATGATGTCCTACCGAGTGGGCCCAGAGATACCTCTCCGTTACACGGAGTGACAAATCCCAGCCTCGATTCGTGCCAACCCAACAGACACTTTCAGAGATACCCGTAGTGCACCTTTATAGCCACCCAGTTACGTTGTTACGTTTGGTATACCCAAAGCATTCCTACGGTATCCGGGAGTTGCACAATCTCATGGTCTAAGGAAATGATACTTGACATTAGAAAAGCTTTAGCATACGAACTACACGATCTTGTGCTAGGCTTAGGATTGGGTCTTGTCCATCACATCATTCTCCTAATGATGTGATCGTGTTATCAACGACATCCAATGTCCATGGTCAGGAAACCGTAACCATCTATTGATCAACGAGCTAGTCAACTAGAGGCTTACTAGGGACATGGTGTTGTCTATGTATCCACACATGTATCTGAGTTTCCTATCAATACAATTCTAGCATGGATAATAAACGATTATCATGAACAAGGAAATGTAATAAAACTAATTTATTATTGCCTCTGGGGCATATTTCCAACAGTCTCCCACTTGCACTAGAGTCAATAATCCAGTTCACATCGCTATGTGATTAACACTCAAGGTCACATCCCCATGTGACTAACACCCAAAGAGTTTACTAGAGTCAATAATCCAGTTCACATCATTATGTGATTAACACTCACTGAGTTTTGGGTTTGATCATGTTATGCTTGTGAGAGAGGTTATAGTGAACGGGTCTGCAACAATCAGATCCGCATGTACTTCACAAAACTTTATGTCATATCATAGATGTTGCTACCACGTTCCACTTGAAGCTATTCCAAATGGTTGATCCATTATACATATCCGGTTTTTCTACTCATAGTCATCCGGATAGGTGTTAAAGCTTGCATCGACATAACTCTTAACGTCGAACTCTTTATCACCTCCATAACCGAGAAATATTTCCTTATTCCTCTAAGGATAATTTTTTGACCACTGTCCAGTGATCCACTCCTGGATCACCTTTGTACCCTCTTGCCAAACATGTGGCAAGGCACAAATCAGGTGCGGCACTCATCATGGCATACCGTATAGAGCCTATGACAAAAGCATAGGGGACGACCTTCATCCTTCCTTTTCTTCTGTCGTGGTCAAGCTTTGAGTCCTACTCAACTTCACACCTTACAACTCAGGTAAGAATCCCTTCTTTGACTGGTCTATTTTGACCTCCTTCAAAATCATGTCAAGGTGTGCGTTCTTTGAAAGTATCATCGGGCGTCTTGATCTATCTGTATAGATCTTGATGCCCAATATGTAAGCAACTTTATCCAGGTCTTCCTTTGAAAAACACTCTTCAAACAACCGTTTATCCTTTCCAGAAATTCCACATTATTTCGGATCAACAATATGTCATCCATATATACTTATCAGAAATGTTGTAGTGCTCCCACTCACTTTCTTGTAAATACAATTTTCTAGCAAACATTGTATAAACCAAAAAAAAACTTTGATCACTCCATCAAAGCATATATTCCGAATCCGAGATGCTTGCTCTAGTCCATAGACGGATCGATGGAGCTAGCATACCTTTTGCATCCTTAGGATCAGCAAAACCTTCTGGTTGTTTCACATTCAACCTTTCCTTACGAAAACTGGTAAGGAAACCTTGTTTTGACATCCATCTGCCACATCAAAAAATGCAGCTAATGCTAACATGATTTCGACGGACTTAAGCATCACTACAGGTGAGAAAATATCATCATAGTCAACTCCTTGAACTTGTGAAAAGACTCTTTGCTACAAGTCGAGCTTCATAGATGGTAACATTACCGTCCACGTCCGTCTTCTTCTTAAATATCCATTTATCTCAATGGCTTGCCGACCAACAGGCAAGTCCACCAAAGTCCATGCTTTGTTCTGATACATGGATCCTATCTCAGATTTCATGGCTTCTAACCATTTGTCGGAATATGGGCCCACCATCGCTTCTTCATAGCTCGTAGGTTCATTGTTGTCCAACATGATATCTAAGACAAGATCACCGTACCACTCAGGAGTAGTACATATCCTTGTCGACCTACGAGGTTTGATAGCAACTTGATCCGAAGCTTCATGATCACTATCATTAACTTCCTCTTCAATCGACGTAGGCGCCACAGAAACATCTTTCTGTGTTGCGCCACTTTCCGGTTGAAGTAGAGGTTCAACAACCTCATCAAGTTCTATCTTCCTCCCACTCAATTCTTTCGAGAGAAACTCCTTCTCGAGAAAGGACCCGTTCTTAGCGACAAACACTTTGCCCTCGGATCTGAGATACAAGGTATACCCAACTATTACCTTTGGGTATCCTATGAAGATGTATTTGTCCGCTTTGGGTTCGAGCTTTTTCGGCTGAAGCCTTAAGCATCGCAACACCAAATATTAAGAAACGACAACTTTGGTTTCTTGCCAAACCAATGTTCATACGACGTCGTCTCAACGGACTTAGATGGTGCCCTATCTATAGTGAATGCAGCTATCTCTAACGCATAACCTCACAATGATAGCGGTAGATCGGTCAGAGACATCATAGATCACACCATATCTCATAAGGTTCAATTACGACGTCTGGACACGCCATTACGCTGTGGTGTTCCAGGTGGTGTCAACTGTGAAACAATTTCACATTGTGTTAAGTGATTGCCAAACTCATAACTCAGAAATTCTTCATCGATCAGATCGTAGGAATTTGATCTTCTTGTTATGATGGTTCTTAACTTCACTCTGAAATTGCTTGAACTTTTCAAACGTTTCAGACTTGTGCTTCATTAAGTAAATATACCCATATCTGCTCAAATCATAAGTGAAGATGAGAAAACAGCGATGTCCACCGCACGCCTCAATTCTTATTGGATCACACACATCAGCATGTACGATTTCCAACAAGTCACTTTCCCGTTTCATTGTACCTGAAAACGGGGTCTTAGTCATCCTACCCATGAGGCATGGCTCGCATGTGTCAAGTGATTCAAAATCAAGTGACTCCAAACATCCATCGACATGGAGTTTCTTCATGCATCTTACGCCAATATGACCTAAGCGGCAGTGCCACAAGAAAGTGGTACTATCATTATTAACTCTACATCTTTTGGCGTGAACATGTGTATTACCACGACCGAGATTCAATGAACCATTCACATAGGGTGCATGACCATGAAAGGTATTATTCATGTAAACAGAATAACCATTATTCTCTAACTTAATGAATAACCGTATTGCAATGAACACGATCTAATCATATTCATGCTCAACGTAGACACTTGATAACATTTATCTAGGTTCAATACTAATCCCGAAGGCAGATGGAGCGTGCGATGGTGATCTCATCAACTTTTGAAACACTTCCAACACACATAGTCACCTTGCCCTTAGCCAGTCTCCGTTTAGTCCGTAGCTTTTGCTTCAAGTCACCAATAATAGCAACTGAACCGGTATCCAATACCCAGGTGCTACCAGGAGTACTAGCAAGGTACACATTAATAATACGTATATACTTTGTTGAAGTTGCCAGCCTTCTTATCTACCATGAATTTGGGGTAGTTCCGCGACCAGTGACCGTTCCCCTTACAATAGAAGCACTTAGTCTCGGGTTTGGGTTCAACCTTGGGTTCCTTCACTGGTGCGGCAACTGGTTTGCCATTCATGAAGTTTTCCTTCTAGCCCTTGCCCTTCTTGAAACCAGTGGTATTGTTAAACCATCAACACTTGATGCTCCTTCTTGATTTCTACTTTTTGCGGTCTTAAGCACCGTGAACAGCTCCGGGATCATCTCCATCCCTTGCATGTCATAGTTCATCACGAAGATCTAGTAGCTTAGTGATAGTGACTAGAGAACTCTATCAATCACTATCTTATCTGGAAGTTTAACTCCCACTTGATTTAAGTGATTGTAGCACCCAGACATTCTGAGCAGATGCTCACTAGTTGAGCTATTCTCCTCCATCTTGTAGGCAAAGAACTTGTCAGAGGTCTCATACCTCTTAACATGGGCATGCGCATGAAATCCCAATTTCAGCTCTTGGAACATCTCATATGTTCTATGGCGTTCAAAATGTCATTGGAATCCCGATTCTAAGCCATAAAGTATGGTGCACTTAATCTATCAAGTAGTCATCAGGACGTATCTGTCAGATGTTCATAACATCCACAGACGACGCTGGAGGGGTTGGCACACCGAGCGGTGCATCAAAGACATAAGCCTTCTGTGTAGCAGTGAGGACACTCCTCAGGCAACGGACCTAGTCCGCATCATTGCTTACAATATCTTTCAACTTAATCTTTCTCTAGGAACGTATTGAAACAGGGAGCTACAACGCGAGCTATTGATCTACAACCTTTTTGCAAAGACAACTTAGACTATTGTTCATGATAATTAAGTTCATCTAATCAAATTATTTAATGAACTCACACTCAGATAGACATCCCTCTAGTCATCTAAGTGATACATGATCCGAGTCAACTAGGCCGTGTCCGATCATCACGTGAGACGGACTAGTCATCATCGGTGAACATCCTCATGTTGATCATATCTTCTATACGACTCATGTTTGACCTTTCGGTCTTCCGTGTTCCGAGGCCATGTGTGTACATGCTAGGCTCGTCAAGTCAACCTAAATGTATTGTGTGTGTAAATCTGGCTTACACCCATTGTATTCGAACGTTAGAATCTATCACACCCGATCATCACGTGGTGCTTCGAAACAACGAACCTTCGCAACGGTGCACAGTTAGGGGGAACACTTTCTTGAAATTATTACGAGGGATCATCTTATTTAAGCTACCGTCGTTCTAAGCAAATAAGATGTAAAACATGATAAACATCACATGCAATCAAATAGTGACATGATATGGCCAATATCATTTTTGCTCCTTTTGATCTCCATCTTTGGGGCGCCATGATCATCATCGTCACCGGCATGACACCATGATCTCCATCATCGTGTCATCGTGAAGTTGTATTGCCAACTATTACTTCTACTACTACGGCTAACGGTTAGCAATAAAGTAAAGTAATTACATGACGTTTATGTTGACACGCAGGTCATAAATAAATTAAGACAACTCCTATGGCTCCTGCCGGTTGTCATACTCATCGACATGCAAGTCGTGATTCCTATTACAAGAACATGATCAATCTCATACATCACATATATCATTCATCACATCCTTTTGGCCATATCACATCACACGGCATATGCTGCAAAAACAAGTTAGACGTCCTCTAATTGTTGTTGCAAATTTTACGTGGCTGCTATAGGTTTCTTAGCAAGAACGTTTCTTACCTACGCCAAAACCACAACGTGATATGTCAATTCGCATGTCAGTCGGTGGAACCTGTCTCACGCACTACAAGAAACCTGTTAATACGTGATAGTCCTTGTCCGTCACGCATCAGTGCAAAACTGTCATGGGTGCCCATCGATGACAGATTTGAAATCCGTCATGTATATCGCGTCATAATTTGACATTAGGCCTTCCATGACAGTCCTTGACCGTCATGGATCTGCCCTAAAGCCCACCCAGCCCAAACTAGGCCCAACCATTCATGACGGAACAAGCTGTCACAGGACCAACGCCACATAGGATTTTCGATCGACCAATTGGAATGACGTGGCTGCCTACGTGGACATTATTTTTCCTCACATAAATCATTGTGGATTTTGGCACAATTTAAATTTCGTTACCACACATATGGTGCACCAATTTTGAACTAGTACATATTTTACCTAATGCATTACACAAATCGTAATACCAACTCTGGGCCAAGACCAAGTATTTCCAAAGTGTGATCACATATTACACAGATATTCAGTATGCATCCATCCATTTGTATCTATACCACATCAACTTACAAAATCCTCCACGAAATGATAATTTACAAAATATATTGCCAAAATATATCACACAACAAGGTTAGGAAATAATACAATCCAATTTACAACAACAGAACATATGATACTATTGAGCTTGTTATTCAGGTTCTTGTCATCAGCCCTCCTAATGGTAAGTATCAGGTCATGGCGGATTGTGATGGCTAGCACCAAGAAGCCTGCTACCCAATCATACCTAACATATTTACAACAACATTAGATAGTAGTAGATAATAGAAATATGAGAATAAGAACAAACTTCAAAAATAAATTAACTGTTGTCCAAATTTCTTAAATTTTACTGTGCCTACATACGAGAATAACAAAGTATCTAATCAAGTGAGGTTGCCTAAAATTAATCCAAATAAAAGTGGGTCAAACGAAAGTCTAATCAAGTTGACATATAAGTGACAACGTAATAGAACATACATCAGAGAACACAAGTACTTAGTAGCAGTTGAGGCCATATAAACCAGACGGGAAAATGGCATTCAAATTTTCATGTGTCAAGATGTATACACATGAAACTAAATGTTTATCCGAGGCACTTACACTAGTAAAAAACAACTGCTTGACAAGTTAACTTCAAATGGCATGCAAAATAACTATAAGGTGCGGCCACTAATAAATCTATAGAACTAAGTGGCAAATGGTTCTCTTAAGAGATACTAGATAGATGTATAAATTATTGCTCTTAAAAACATGCATGCTGGGGTTACTTTAATTCAAGTGCATGAGATGATAAATTTCACCAAGATCCAAGGGGCACAAACAAATTAGTAGAAAATCACACCATGGTGAAAAATGCCTAACTCAGAACTAGATCAACTAAATAGGTGCAGTTCAGTAGCAATTGAGCTGGGGAATGTAAATATCGGAGAAATCATAGGAGTGGCAGTAGAGCCAACCCCTGGATGATCACAGAGCAGCTCCACCATAGTTATCACGGTCGCCCTCTCGAGCTCTATTTTGTGCCATGCAACGGCACTGCTATGGCACCGCCTAGACCTACATCTTGAAAAACAGAAAACATAATCAAGGAGATTACAATGTTAATTGATCATAAAAAAGATGGGAAAACATCAGGGAAAAGATTTAGGATCAGAGAGTAGACATCAATCCTTACTTGTCGGCAAAACTATTGTGGAGGTCGACCTGGCAGGGAGCACATGAGTTGAAGAAATATGTGTCACTGTGTTGGCAACTGCTAGCTTGGTGTGTGCCTCCAGGTTGAGGGAGAGTGAACTAACATGGCATTGGTTCTAGTACTAGTAGGCGCACAACTAATAGTAGCAGTACTACATGTGCTTAGTACACAAATGAACAAGTTTAAACCTCTGCGTTACAGCTGTAGGACTGCCACTGTACCAATTTAATTTTCTTCTTAGATTGAGATTAAACTTAATTCTGGTTATATATATTCAATGAGCTGCAGTTGATAATATGGACAAAAGTGTATGGAGAAACCTCTAAACATGTCGCCATATTAATACAGTAACAGAAATTATGTCTCCTATTTGATGAAATTATTCACCACCTGATTACATTGATACAAACTGAATTATATGTTGATAGAAAAGTAAACTGAATGCATATAGAACATTTAATTATATTGATTTACAGAACAGAGACACATCAAACTGTCAGAAAAATCTAAACTGAATTAGATCTTGGTAGAAAATTAAACTAAATTAGATCTTGATAGAAGCCCACATAGCCCAGTGCAGCTGGTTGACGAACTACTGTAGTTTCTTCAACTCGTGTTTAATTCAGTGAACTACAGCGTTTATAAGAAACTATGGTAGGTCGACCTGCCTACTAGTATTAGACAAGCCAGGTCAACCTCCACAATAGTACACCACCGGCAGCGTGTAGAACAAACTATGGCAGGCCGACCACCTAGGCCTCGTATAAATTCAGAGAAAATTAAACTAAATTACTCTATATCTTTACACTGCAGGCAAGGTATCTCGGCAAAATTTCGGCACCACATAGACCTACAACCAAAAAACAGAGATCATAATCAAGGAGGTCGACCTGCCTCCTGTCTCTACTAGGTACCCTGCAGTGTAAAGATACAGATAAAATTCAGTGTTAAAGGTTCAGAGGAAACCCACAAACACAACACACCGGCTACTGCACGCACACACATCTCACTCATATACACGTTGTATCCCTTGATAGACGCTGCCGCCGCCATGTCAGCATGGACACACACACACCCTAAGATTTGGAGAAGGCAGTAGCCAAGCTTAAGCAATCGATTGAAGAGGGAGGCCACGCACCCGCCTTAGGCTTCCCACCATGCCCACGAACGGCTGTTATGGCTACCGGCTTAGGCAAATGAAACTGACCTATGGTCGAAGCAGCAGAATGAGGCCATGGCATCGAGGAAGCCAACAGAAGGGGCGGAAGCCATACCAGAATACATTGGCGGCGAGGGCTATGGCCCCCCGCGAGCCATTGTCATAGACCGACCAATGCACGGTCGCTCCACTCCAACAAGGCCAACAATGGGGGTTGAGCCCATGTTGGATCTGGGCGCACCCAATATGTGGATCTCATCAGTCGGGCTGCTGCTGCCGTCAAACTCGGTAGATCAACAACACATGCTGCGGATCAACCATCCTTGTGAAGATAGGGCGGAGGGGATAGTAGACGATGGTGTGTAGGGGTGATGGTTTCCACTAGGGTTACGAGTGGAGGAAGTACGGGAGTGGCCTGGAGGTGGGTATTGGGTGGAGGAAGGAGAGACCGTCGGAGCGGTCGGTGTGCGGAGGACGAAAAGGAGTGGATCAGGGAGAAGGGAGGAGATGATGGGGGCGGCGGCGGAGGGAGAACGAGATGGGGGGTATGGAGAGGCTTAGTGTTAGATTTTATATGAGGAATGGGTTAGACGGGCTTCGGCGGGCTCTGGGGCCGTACTAGGCCAGTTCATGACGGATTTTTAGAATGTCACCGGAAATCCATCATGTATTAACTGATTTCTTGTAGTGACGTAAGAGTACGTGTAAGGTCGGTCCGGGCCGCTCCATCCCATGATGCCACCGAATCAAGATAAGACTAGTAACGACAAGTAAATTGACAAAATCGACGCCCACAACAACTTGTGTTCTACTCGTGCATAGAAACTACACATAGACCTAGCTCATGATGCCACTGTTGGGGATCGTAGCAGAAATTTAAAATTTTCTACGCATCACCAAGATCAATCTATGGAGTAATCTAGCAACGAAGGGAAGGGGAGTGCATCTACATACCCTTGTAAATCGCTGAGAGGAAGCGTTGCAAGAATGCGGATGAGGTAGTCATACTCGTGGCGGTTCAGATCACGGTCGATTCCGATCTAAGCGCCGAACAACGACGCCTTCGCGTTCAACACACGTGCAGCCCGGTGACGTCTCCCATGCCTTTGATCCAGCAAGGAGAGAGGGAGATGTTGGGGAAGACTCCATCCAGCAGCAGCACGACGGCGTGGTGGTGGTGGAGGAGTGCGGTACTCTAGCAGGGCTTCGCCAAGCACTACGAGAGATGAGGAGGGAGAAAGGTAGGGCTGCGCCTTGGGAGAGAGAGACTCGTGTGTTGGGCAGCCACAAAACCTCCACTATATATAGGGGGAGGGGAGGGGCTACGCCCCCACCTAGGGTTCCCTCCCTAGGGGTGGCGGCAGCCCCCAGATCCCATCTGGGTGACGGCCAAGGGGGAGAGAGAGGGGGGCGCACCTAGGGTGGGCCTTAGGGCCCATCTGCCCCTAGGGTTTGCCCCCTCTCCTCTTGAGGGCGCCTTGGGCCTTGGTGGGAGGCGCCCCAGCCCACCTAGGGGCTGGTCCCTTCCCACTCTTGGCCCATGCAAGCCTCCGGGGCTGGTGGTACCTCCCGGTGGACCCCCAGAACCCTTCCGGTGGTCCCGACACATTACCAGTGATGCCCGGAACACTTCCGGTGGCCAAACCCACACTTCCTATATATCAATATTTACCTCCGGACCATTCCGGAACTCCTCGTGACGTCCGGGATCTCATCCAGGACTCCGAACAACATTCGGTAACTGCGTACATACCTTCCTTATAACCCTACCGTCATCGAACCTTAAGTGTGTAGACCCTACGGGCTCGGGAATCATGCAGACATGACCAAGACATCTCTCTGGTTAATAACCAATAGCGGGATCTGGATACCCATGTTGGCTCCCACATGTTCCACGATGATCTCATCAGATGAACCACGATGTCAAGGATTCGATCAATCCCGTATACAATTCCCTTTGTCTACTGGTATGATACTTGCCCGAGATTCGATCGTTGGTATCCCGATACCTTGTTCAATCTCGTTACCGGCAAGTCTCTTTACTCGTTCTGTAACACATCATCCCGTGATCAACTCCTTGGTCACATTGTGCACATTATGATGATGTCCTACCGAGTGGGCCCAGAGATACCTCTCCATTACACGGAGTGACAAATCCCAGTCTCGATTCGTGCCAACCCAACAGACACTTTCAGAGATACCCGTAGTGCACCTTTATAGCCACCCAGTTACGTTGTGACGTTTGGTACACCCAAAGCATTCCTACGGTATCCGGGAGTTGCACAATCTCATGGTCTAAGGAAATGATACTTGACATTAGAAAAGCTTTAGCATACGAACTACACGATCTTGTGCTAGGCTTAGGATTGGGTCTTGTCCATCACATCATTCTCCTAATGATGTGATCCCGTTATCAACGACATCCAATGTCCATGGTCAGGAAACCGTAACCATCTATTGATCAATGAGCTAGTCAACTAGAGGCTTACTAGGGACATGGTGTTGTCTATGTATCCACACATGTATCTGAGTTTCCTATCAATACAATTCTAGCATGGATAATAAACGATTATCATGAACAAGGAAATATAATAAAACTAATTTATTATTGCCTCTGGGGCATATTTCCAACAGTTTAAACACCAATATAAATAAATTATGAATTCATTACAGTACCTTGAAGTGGTGTTTTGTTTTCTTTCGCTAACGTAGCTTACGAGTTTTCTATTAAGTTTTGTGTTTTGAAGTTTTCATGTTTTGGGTGAAGATTCGATGGACTATGGAATAAGGAGTGGTAAGAGCCTAAGCTTGGGGATGCCCAAGGCACCCCAAGGTAATATTCAAGGACAACCAAGAGCCTAAGTTTGGGTATGCCCCGGAAGGCATCCCCTCTTTCGTCTTCGTTCATCGGTAACTTTACTTGGAGCTATATTTTTATTCACCACATGATATGTGTTTTGCTTGGAGTGTCAATTTATTTTGTTAGGATTTGTTTGCTGTTATTTAGAACAATATGTTGCATCTTTTATTTCAATAAAAGTGATATTGATAGCCTGTACTATGTCTATTTTACAAGTCTTCATGTTGCTGTTTGAAAACAGAAAGTTCACCACTATTGCAATAATTCCCTAGAAAAGTCAGAGTGTGATAAAATTTTGAAACCTTTTAAATCGTAAGCTCTGATAAATTTAATACAGTGGTAATTTTCTTTCATAATTTTTGGAGGTAGGGAAGTATGGATCTTGCTGCACTCTTTACAGACTGTCCTGTTTAGGTAGATTGCTGTTATGTTTGCATTGTTTGCGTATGTTTGTGTAGCGACCAGACCTCAAATAGTCTAATCTCTGTGCTCCGGTGTCATCCCTGGATCAGTAATGCTGACACCACACAGTACTCGGAGGATTTATAGCAGAGTAGCAATCACACACTTATTACATCGAGTGTCTCAAAAGAGAACTTATTACAATAAATATGGCTTAAGGCCACCTAATAACGATAACAGCGGAAGGCTTGGAAGATAAGTGAGTCCATCAACTCCAACAGCATCACTGAGTATAGAACCACGACCTAAAACTCGTTAATCATCGTCTGAAAAGTCTGCAACATTAACGTTGCAGCCCGAAAACGGGTCAGCACATGGAATATGCTGGCAAGGTAACACATAGAGAGTAATGGAATGCAACAGCTATACTATATGCATATTTGGCTGGTGGAAAGCTCTATGGTTACAGTTTTGCATAAAGCTAATTTTTCCCTACTTCAAAAGGAATAAATTTAATTACTACCATGGTGGTTGTTAAACATTGAGAATGGTTGACCGCATCCTCAATCCCAATTAAAAGTAATCATCATTAAACCCAACAACATTAATTAAGAGTAACATGTTGAGATTCACATGATAATCCAGATACTAGATACTCAAGATGTCCATAATCGGGGACACAGCTAATCATGATTAGTTTGTTACACTCTGCAGGGTTTGCCCACTTTTCCCCACAAGACTCGGTCGCCTCCGTTTGGATTTCTCGCACTACATGGTGTTTGAGAAACGGATGACCGAGACACAGTCTTTCAGAAGCGCTAGCACCTTACGATGGATAGACTGGTACACCTACTTTCCCCTACATCTGGTAGTCTACCCTGTAAGAGTTCGCACGACTTAATCAACTATGCCAGAGCCCATAATGGCTTGTGGCTGCACATGGAAGTTTCTAGTTTGAAAAATCTCATGATCCCTTTGAGCCTGGGTGGCGGTCCAAAAGAAAACATGCATGTCCTGGAATACCCAGGTGCCTCAGTCCACCCAGATGTGTGTTTAAGTTGCCACCTTAGATAAACCATTAATTATCAGTCTCACATCTGTCATGGATTTCACTCACCCAATCCACGTCTATTAGCATAGCATGGCATAATAAGCAAACGTAGAAGTAACTCCCAAAGGTTTGATAATAAACAGGTAATAGGTACTACCTCATCTACTTCCCATCCTACAGTTTAATTAGATCCTAATCATGCAATGTGTGAAGATTGATCTAATGCAAAAAAACTGGGTTGTAGAAAAGCTATGATCAAAGTGTTACTTGCCTTGCTGATGATCCGTGAAACCTAACAATTCGAAGTAACAGGCGGCGCACTCCGGGTACTCTATCGCAGGCAAGCAAACAAGCATACAATAAGTACTCATCTAATGCACAGGTAAAACTCAAATAAGAGATCTAACCAGAAGGTTCAACTTAAGAACTCCGGTTGGCAAAAGGAATCAAATCGAACGAAGCAAAGAAAGTCAAACGGCGAAAGAAAACAACTTCGTTCTAGTAATCTGAACCTCAGTCAATTTTTACAGTAGCAAAAACTTGTTTAAGTTGATTATTCGGATAGAGGGTTTCGAGACGAAACTCCAGGCGCTTGAATCGCCTGATTCCGATAAACGAGCGAAAAGAAAAACTAAAACGAAAATCGGATCAGAAATCGCGATCAGAAAATAACCGCGGAAAAATCCGACGAAAAATAAAAACGACGAACGGAATATTTTTTTTAAAAAACGGCACGGATTTCGAGTTGCGGCGAACCTCGGGCGACGCGCGGCTCCGGCGGATCGGCGGCGGGGCGGCGGCGGCTGGCGGCAGGGCTGGGGCTGGGCGCGGCTAGGGTTTCGGGGCGGCTGGGCCTTCGGGCTGGCTTGCCCCGACTTATAAAGGCCCCGACCAGGCGGAGTCCTGGCCGAGTACGGCCCATAGGCGGTTCCGTTTTTTTTTGTTTTTTTGCTCAGAAGAAAAATAAAAAGAAATACTAAACGGACTCCAAAAATCCCGAAATAAATTTTCCCGGGCTTATAAAATCAAGCCCGACAAAGTGAACATTTATTTGGGCCCTAAATGCAATTTTGAAAAACGCGCATTTTTCCTAATTCAAATAAAAACAACAAAAAAACTCCGAAATAAAACTATTTGATTTTTTTATTAAATCCTCAATATTTCTCTATTTTGGGAAAGTCATTTTATTCCCTCTCTCATATTTTTGTAATAGAAATAATTGATGATAAAATAAATAAAATCAAATGATCCTATTCTCAAAATTTGAGAAAAACTCAAATATGAAAATAACGAAATCCCCAACTCTCTCTGTGGGTCCTTGAGTTGCTTAGAATTTTCTAGGATCAAAACCCAAAGCAAATAAAATATGATATGCATGATGATCTAATGTATAACATTCCAAATTGAAAATTTGGGATGTTACAAACCTACCCCCCTTAAGATGAATCTCGCCCTCGAGATTCGGGTTGGCTAGAAAATAGGTGATGGTGGTCTTTGAGCAAATCTTCCTCTCGTTCCCAGGTGGCTTCATCCTCCGTGTGGTGGCTCCACTGAACCTTGCAAAACTTGATAACTTTGATGCGGGTAACTCGGCTGGCAAACTCGAGGATCTTAACTGGTTTCTCCTCGTAGGTCAAATCGTTATCCAACTGAATAGTTTCCAAAGGCACTGTGTCTCTCAATGGTATGTCAGCTATCTCCGCGTCACACTTCTTTAACTGGGAAACGTGGAACACATTATGAACTCCTGACAATCCTTCGGGCAATTCCAACTTGTAGGCCACTTCTCCCATATGCTCGAAAATTTGATATGGTCCTATAAATCGTGGCGCTAACTTCCCTTTAACTCCAAAATGCTTTGTTCCCCGAAGTGGAGATACTCGAAGATAAGCTCTGTCTCCAACTTCGTAAACTGTCTCCTTGCGTTTAGAATCTGCATAACTCTTCTGTCTGGACTGGGCTACCTTGAGCCTATCGCGAATCAACTTCACTTTCTGTTCAGACTCCTTAATCAAGTCAGGTCCAAACAACTGGCGGTCTCCGACTTCGTCCCACGACAACAGTGTCCTACACCTTCTTCCGTACAAAGCTTCGAAAGGGGCCATCTTCAAACTGGTTTGGTAACTGTTGTTGTAAGAGAACTCTGCATATGGCAAATTATCGTCCCAACTAGATCCATAATCTAGCGCACAAGCTCTCAGCATATCCTTCAAAATCTGATTGACTCTCTCGGTCTGTCCATCTGTCTGCGGATGAAAAGCTGTACTAAATTCTAGCCTGGTTCCCAAAGTTTCGTGCAACTGCTTCCAGAACTTTGAGGTAAACTGGGTTCCTCTATCTGATACGATACTCCTCGGAACTCCATGCAGACATACTATTCTGGTCATGTATATTTTTGCCAACTTAGCACTGGTATAAGTGGTCTTTACTGGGATGAAATGAGCTACTTTCGTCAATCGATCGACTACAACCCAAATTGAGTCATAGCCTGAACGAGTCCTGGGCAATCCCGTGATAAAATCCATGCCTAACTTATCCCACTTCCATTCGGGTATCGGCAATGGTTGTAAAAATCCTGCTGGCTTCTGATGCTCTGCCTTTACTCTCTGGCATACATCACAAACTACTACATACTCTGCTATTTCTTTCTTCATTCCAGTCCACCAGAAAATATCCTTCAAATCCAGATACATCTTGGTATTCCCTGGGTGAATCGAATAGGGTGAATCATGGGCCTCTTGCAGAATTAACTTCCTGATCTCTGGGTCATTGGGCACATAGACACGGTCTTCAAACCATAGGGTATCGTGCTCATCCTCACGAAATCCTTTAGCTTTTCCTTCTTTCATTTTCTCCTTTATGGAAGCAATCTCCTTGTCAGTCTTCTGAGCTTCCCTGATTCTGTCCATCAAAGTTGACTGAATTTCCAACGTTGCTACATAGCCTCTCGGAACTATTTCCAAACATAGTTCACGAAGATTTTTTGTTAACTCCTTGGGTATTTCTCCCGTCATTAACGTATTGACATGGCTCTTGCGGCTTAATGCATCAGCTACTACATTAGCCTTCCCGGGATGATAATGCAATTTCATATCATAATCCTTGATGAGCTCCAACCATCTCCTTTGTCTGAGGTTCAACTCCTTCTGTGTGAAAATGTACTTCAAACTCTTATGATCCGTGTACACCTCACAATGATTTCCGATGAGGAAATGTCTCCATGTCTTCAAGGCATGCACTGCAGCTGCTAACTCCAAATCATGCGTAGCGTAATTCAACTCATGGGGCTTCAGTTGTCTTGAGGCATATGAAACAACTCTCCCTTCCTGCATAAGCACTGCTCCAAGTCCTCGATGTGAAGCGTCGCAATACACTTCATAATCCTTGGTCTGATCTGGCAAAATCAACACTGGTGAGGTAACCAAGCATTTCTTCAACTCCTGGAAACTAGCCTCACACTGCTCAGTCCATTTGAACTTGGTATCTTTCTTCAACAACTCCGTCATAGGCTTCGAAACCTTTGAAATTTTTTCAATAAACCTCCGGTAGTATCCTGCGAGTCCAAGAAAACTCCGGATCTCTCCAACGATAGTTGGGGCTTCCCACTTGGTCACGGTATCAAATTTAGTGGGATCAACAGCTATACCTTCTCCAGATATAACGTGTCCGAGGAATCCTACTTCCTTCAACCAAAACTCACATTTGCTGAACTTGGCATATAATTGATGTTCTCTGAGCTTTCCAAGTACCAAACGCAAATGCTCCTTATGTTCCTCTTCATTCTTTGAATAAACCAGGATATCATCAATGAACACTACGACGAACTTATCCAAAAACTCCATAAACACTTTGTTCATCATGTTCATAAAATAGGTAGGCGCGTTAGTCAGACCAAATGACATAACGGTATAGTCATACAACCCATACCTGGTGGTAAAAGCTGTCTTCGGAATATCCTGTTCTCGAATCTTCAACTGGTGGTACCCTGATCGCAAATCGATCTTGGAAAACACTTTAGCTCCTTGTAATCGATCAAACAGATCATTGATCATTGGTAGCGGGTACTTGTTCTTGATTGTTACTTCATTCAATCCTCGATAATCAACCATCCTTAATGATCCATCCTTCTTCTCTACTAATAGTACTGGCGATCCCCAAGGTGAAGAACTTGGGCGAATGTAACCTTTATCCAGTAACTCTTTAATCTGTTTCTTAATTTCCACCAAATCCTTTGCTGGCATCCTATATGGTCTCTTTGATATTGGCCCTGTGCCTGGCAATAGCTCAATCAAGAACTCAATATCTCTATCCGGTGGCATGCCTGGCAACTCCTCTGGAAATACATCAGGGAATTCCCTTACCACTGGTACTTCCTCCTGCACGACTCCTGTTAATGAATTTACTTGTGTCTTGTTTGGCGCATGCCGGGATACATACTTGATCCTTCTCCCTTCTGGGGTGGTAAGCAAAATTGACTTACTAGCACAATCGATGTTTCCTCCATACATCGACAGCCAATCCATACCAAGAATCACATCCAGACCTTGGGATTCCAGAATAATTAAATCTGTTGGGAAAACATGCCGTCCTATACTTAATGGCACTTGAAAACATCCTTGACTGGCCATGTACTCTGCTCCTGGTGAGCTTACTAGCATAGGTGTTTTGAGAACCCTAGTGGGTAGGCTATACTTTTCCACAAATGCCCTTGATATGTATGAATGCGATGCACCAGTATCAAAAAGAACGAGTGCAGTAAATAACTTAACCAAAAACTTACCTATTACTGCATCGGGCTGAGCTTCAACCTCCTCCACATTAACGTGGTTCACCTGTGCCCTGTTGAAAGGGTTCGGCTTCTTTCCAGAACTTCCATTGCCGTTTTGGCCTTCAGGACATTCATTGGCATAATGTCCGGTCTTGGAACACTTGAAACAGGTGACTTGACTCAGATCTCTCTTGGCTGGGGTTGATGGGGTGCTGCGGTTCTGGCCATTGCTTCCTCCATTCCCATTACCATTCTTGGTGCCATTGTGATTGTGCGAGCTACCTACTCCATGGGTATGCTGAAAATGTCTCCCCGGTCTAGGGGTAAAACATGGCTTCTGCTGAGCTCCTGAATTATACTTTCCTTGTCCATACTTCCTCTTGTGGTTCTCAATTTTCTGCTGCTTCCCTTCAATCATAAGAGCACGGTCTACCAACTCCTGGTAGTTGTTGAAGGTGGCTACCATCAACTGCATACTCAACTCATCATTCAGTCCTTCCAGGAACTTCTCCTGCTTAGCTGCATCCGTAGCAACGTCGTCTGGGGCATAACGTGCTAGCTTACTAAACTCCTCCACATACTGGCCAACTGTCCGTCCTCTTTGGCGCAAGTTACGAAACTCACGCTTCTTCATGGCCATAGCTCCTGCTGAAACATGGGCAGTACGGAAAGCCTGATGAAACTGGTCCCATGTGACAGTGTCGACTGGGAAGGTGGCTATAAAATTCTCCCACCATGATGCTGCGGGTCCTTCTAACTGATGTGCGGTAGACTTAACCTTCTCCGCATCTGTGCATCCTGCTGTGGTCAACTCCCTAGCTGTCTTGCGGAGCCAATCATCTGCTACTATCGGCTCGGTGCTACTGGAAAACACCGGCGGATTCAGCCTAAGAAAACGGGCTAAGTGGTCAAAAGGTGGTGGTGGTGGTGGTGGGTTGTTGTTGTTGTTCCCCTGATTCTGATTCTGGACTAGCAACTGCATCAAGGTGTTCTGCTGCTGGATCAACTGGATGAGCTCCGGCGGAAAGGCAAATCCAGGGTCACGTCTCGGAGGCATCTGAGGTTTAGAAGAGATGAGATATAAGAATAGAGGGGGTCTAAAGAGAAAACACTACCCATATGCACATGAGGCAAAAGCAAACAATTCACTTCATTCAAGCAAGCAAAGGCATACAATCGATCTAACTATCACAAAGTGCTCAGACTACTATATTTACATGGTGGACTACTACTACCGATGAGGTGGTCTACTAGAAATATTCTACGGTTGTAGACTCCATGATATCAGCTCCTGCTTCATCAACATAGTCATCATCGCTACTATCTGCTTCCGAGTCGGTGCCGTCGATGATGATGTAGTCTCCTAGGCTAATCTCCTTGGGTTCTTCGTCCTCATCTACTGGTGTCGGGCCTCCCATAAATACTGCTAGCTTCCATAGTTAGGTCGGCATTCTTATCCACCAATACTTCAATTTCTTCTTCATAATCTTCACGTGTAGCCTTGAGTTCTTCCTCCAGTTCCTTGATCCTAGTCTTAACCTTCTTCAGATCTATCATGTCGGCGCACATCTGATTCTCCTGTCGTCGAACGTGCTGGTTTAACTCCTGGATAAAAGCTGCGATTGGTCTATCCTTCATGGTGCTAATCATCTCCTAGTGTTCATCTCGGCGCCCGCAAATCTGGTAGATAGTATCCTTGAGATCCTTGTGGTAGACTTCTCCAATGCGTCCCATGGCGATGTGAGCTGCCATACTCTTTCCTAGACTCCAAGTTGGTGCATCAAAAGAAAACTCTATGGGCTCAGTGACTGGCATGAACGTCCTTCCTGGAACTTGAACTTGAATCATCCAGCGCTCTTCTTCAGGTAAAGTGGCGTTGTAGGTTCCCGTAAAGCTTGGTGCTCCTATGTTCAGGTATCTAGTGACTTCCTTCAAGTGGCATCCAAAGGGTGTATCTTCATCCGGTTGGGTGAACTTGTTCCTTACATGCGCCATCCTAAAGAGTAAAAAAGATGAGAGGTCAGAAGAGAAGATAGTGAGTAGTGATCTAGGTCTTTAGCTTAGTGGTCGCGTCCTACAGTCATCATGTGCTCTGATACCATCTCTGTAGCGACCAGACCTCAAACAGTCTGATCTCTGTGCTCCGGTGTCATCTCTGGATCAGTAATGCTGACACCACACAGTACTCGGAGGATTTATAGCAGAGTAGCAATCACACACTTATTACATCTAGTGTCTCAAAAGAGAACTTATTACAATAAATATGGCTTAAGGCCATCTGATAACTATAACAGCGGAAGGCTTGGAAGATAAGTGAGTCCATCAACTCCAACGGCATCACTGAGTATAGAACCACGACCTAAACTCCTTAATCGTCGTCTGAAAAGTCTGCAACATTAACGTTGCAGCCCGAAAACGGGTCAGCACATGGAATATGCTGGCAAGGTAACCCATAGAGAGTAATGGAATGCAACAGCTATACTATATGCATATTTGGCTGGTGGAAAGCTCTATGGTTACAGTTTTGCATAAAGCCAATTTTTCCCTACTTCAAAAGGAATAAATTTAATTACTATCATGGTGGTTGTTAAACATTGAGAATGGTTGACAGCATCCTCAATCCCAATTAAAAGTAATCATCATTAAACCCAACAACATTAATTAAGAGTAACATGTTGAGATTCACATGATAATCCAGATACTAGATACTCAAGATGTCCATAATCGGGGACACGGCTAATCATGATTAGTTTGTTACACTCTGCAGGGTTTGCGCACTTTTCCCCACAAGACTCGATCGCCTCCGTTGGATTTCTCGCACTACATGGTGTTTGAGAAACGGATGACCGAGACACAGTCTTTCAGAAGCGCTAGCACCTTACGATGGATAGACCGGTACACCTACTTTCCCCTACATCTGGTAGTCTACCCTGTAAGAGTTCGCACGACTTAATCAACTATGCCAGAGCCCATAATGGCTTGTGGCTGCACATGGAAGTTTCTAGTTTGAAAAATCTCATGATCCCTTTGAGCCTGGGTGGCGGTCCAAAAGAAAACATGCATGTCCTGGAATACCCAGGTGCCTCAATTCACCCAGATGTGTGTTTAAGTTGCCACCTTAGATAAACCATTACTTATCAATCTCACATCTGTCATGGATTTCACTCACCCAATCCACGTCTACTAGCATAGCATGGCATAATAAGCAAACGTAGAAGTAACTCCCAAAGGTTTGATAATAAACAGGTAATAGGTACTACCTCATCTACTTCCCATCCCACAGTTTAATTAGATCCTAATCATGCAATGTGTGAAGATTGATCTAATGCAAAAAAACTGGGTTGTAGAAAAGCTATGATCAAAGTGTTACTTGCCTTGCTGATGATCCGTGAAACCTAACGATTTGAAGTAACAGGCGGCGCACTCCGGGTACTCTATCGCAGGCAAACAAACAAGCATACAATAAGTACTCATCTAGTGCACAGGTAAAACTCAAATAAGAGATCTAACCAGAAGGTTCAACTTAAGAACTCCGGTTGGCAAAAGGAATCAAATCGAACGAAGCAAAGAAAGTCAAACGGCGAAAGAAAACAACTTCGTTCTAGTAATCTGAACCTAAGTCAATTTTTACAGTAGCAAAAACTTGTTTAAGTTGATTATTCGGATAGAGGGTTTCGAGACGAAACTCCAGGCGCTTGAATCGTCTGATTCCGATAAACGAGCGAAAAGAAAAACTAAAACGAAAATTGATCAGAAATCGCGATCAAAAAATAACCGCGAAAAAATCCGACGAAAAAGAAAAACGACGAACGGGTTTTTTTTAAAAACGGCACGGATTTCGATGTGCGGCTAACCTCGGGCGACGCGCGGCTCCGGCGGATCGGCGGCGGCGGCGGGGCTGGGGCTGGGTGCGGCTAGGGTTTCGGGGCGGCTGGGCCTTCGGGCTGGCTTGCCCCGACTTATAAAGGCCCCGACCAGGCGGAGTCCTGGCCGAGTACGGCCCATAGTCGGTTCCGTTTTTTTGTTTTTTTGCTCAGAAGAAAAATAAAAAGAAATACTAAACGGACTCCAAAAATCCCGAAATAAATTTTCCCGGGCTTATAAAATCAAGCCCGACAAAGTGAACATTTATTTGGGCCCTAAATGCAATTTTGAAAAACGCGCATTTTTCCTAATTCAAATAAAAACAACAAAAAAACTCCGAAATAAAACTATTTGATTTTTTTATTAAATCCTCAATATTTCTATATTTTGGGAAAGTCATTTTATTCCCTCTCTCATATTTTTGTAATAGAAATAATTGATGATAAAATAAATAAAATCAAACGATCCTATTCTCAAAATTTGAGAAAAACTCAAATATGAAAATAACGAAATCCCCAACTCTCTCCGTGGGTCCTTGAGTTGCTTAGAATTTTCTAGGATCAAAACCCAAAGCAAATAAAATATGATATGCATGATGATCTAATGTATAACATTCCAAATTGAAAATTTGGGATGTTACAGTTTGCTTCTTTAATGATTCTATTTGAGGATAGGACTATTAAATATGCAGAGGAATTTAGTATGCAATGTTAAATAATAATTTTAGTGATTTGCTACAATAGAGTATGATAAGGTTTTTGCATTGGTTTATACTAACTTATCTCATGAGTCCTTGTTGAGTTTTGTGTGGATGAAGCTTTTGAGATTTAGGGAGACCGTGATATGAGAGGAATTAAGGAGACATAAAAGCTCAAGCTTGGGGATGCCCAAGGCATTCCAAGATAATATTTCAAGAAGTCTCAAGCGTCTAAGCTTAGGGAAGCCCCGGTTGGCATCCCACCTTTCTTCTTCAACAACTATCGGTTAGTTTCGGTTGATCCTAAGTTTTTGCTTCTTCACATGATGTTTGCCATTCTTAGAATGTCATTTTACTTTTTTTGCTTGCTGTTTGAATAAAATATCAAGATCTGAAATTATTAAATGGGAGATTCTTCACATAGTTGCATAATTATTCAACTACTCATTGATCTTCACTTATATCTTTTGGAGTAGTTTGTCATTTGCTCTAGTGCTTCACTTATATCTTATAGAGCACGGTGGTGGTTTTATTTTATAGAAATAGATGAACTCTCATGCTTCACTTATATTATTTTGAGAGTCTTTAGAACAGCATGGTAGTTTGCTTTGGTTATGAAACTAGTCCTAATATGATGGGCATCCAAGAGGGATATAATAAAACCTTTCATATAGAGTGCATTGAATACTAAGAGAAGTTTGATACTTGATGATTGTTTTGAGATATGAAGATGGTAATATTAGAGTCATGCTAGTTGAGTAGTTGTGAATTTAAGAGATACTTGTGTTAAAGTTTGTGATTCCCGTAGCATGCACGTATGGTGAACCCTTATGTGATGAAGTCAGAGCATAATTTATTTATTGATTGTCTTCCTTATGAGTGGCGGTCAGGGACGAGCGATGGTCTTTTCCTACCAATCTATCCCCTAGGAGCATGCGTGTAGTACTTTGTTTCGATAACTAATAGATTTTTGCAATAAGTATGCGAGTTCTTTATGACTAATATTGAGTCCATGGATTATACACACTCTCACCCTTCCACCATTGCTAGCCTCTCTAGTATCACACAACTTTCGCCAGTACCATAAACCCACCATATACCTTCCTCAAAACAGCCACCATACCTACCTATTATGGCATTTCCATAGCCATTCCGAGATATATTGCCATGCAACTTTCCGCCATTCCGTTTATTATGACACGCTTCATCATTGTCATATTGCTTTGCATGATCATGTAGTTGACATCGTATTTGTGGCAAACACTACAAAAAAAAACACTTCCGTGATGATACATGTTTGTCACAGTAGGTCGTGTTTTCTGTCATGCATGTACATCCATGACAAATTTATGACAGAATCAAGATAGTCATACCTGTGCTATCATAGAAGTGTTCCATGACATTACCAAAATTATCATCATGGAAGTGTCCACTTCCATGACGATAAATCGCGCATCACAGAAGTGCTTTCGTCAAGGGTGACCGACACGTGGCATCCACTGTAACAGAACACCGTTAAGCTATCGGGTCAGGTTTTGGATCCGATAACCCGTTAACAGCCCCGACCAATGGGGATTTTCCACGTGTAAAATCATCATTGGCTGGAGGAAACACGTGTCAGCTCATTGTTGGGACAGATGTCAACCACTCATTGGACGGAAGGCTCCTATGATACGTCGACACGTGGCATGGCCCAACAGAGGCCCATTCTTGTGAAAAGGCCGGCCCGTTTGACTTGGTCAAAAGCTGGCAGGCCGGCCCATGGAAAGCTTGTTAACGGCCTGTTCGAATATAGCCCATTTACAGCCCACTAACCCAAGGCCCGTTACGCCCTATCCGAATTAGGCCTAGTAGCGTCATCTGCGCCATCCAATATGATTCCAGCCCGTTTTCACTTCTGGCCCATGTATGGCCCATGACGCCTTTCGGCCCATATGAGGCCCGATGTAACTCTTAGCCTACTAACGGCCCATGGTGAAACTGGCCCGTAATGAACAGTGTATCACTTTACACCCATTAACGGCCCGTGGTGAAACTGGCCCGTAATGAACAGTGTATCACTTTATACCCATTAACGGCCCATTATTCCGTTGGGCCGTTTCCAGCCCATGTTATCTTTCGGCCTTCTCAAAGCCCATTTGTTCTTGGGCTCATTTCCAGCATTCGTTTACTTACGGCCCGTTACTGCCATTTTCTGCTTGTGGGCCAAATTCAGCCCATGGTTACAGTCGGCCCGTTTGTGGTCCGTTAATACGTTGGGCCGATTTCATAGCGTCATCAAATACGGCCTATTAACGATGGCCCATTATGGTCGGCCCATGAACGGACGATTCCAACTCTAGCCCGTTTACGGCCATTGTTGGTGTCAAAACCGGCGGATCTCGGGTAGGGGGTCCCGAACTGTGCGTCTAGGATCGATGGTAACAGGAGGCAGGGGACACAATGTTTTACCCAAGTTCGGGCCCTCTTGATGGAGGTAATACCCTACGTCCTGCTTGATTGATATTGATGATATGAGTATTACAAGAGTTGATCTACCACGAGATCGTAGAGGCTAAAACCCTAGAAGCTAGCCTATGGTATGATTGTTGTATATTATCTATCACCTAGCCTGGCCTCGGTTTATATAATGCACCAGAGGCCTAGGATAACAAGAGTCCTAGCCGAATACGCCGGTGGGGAGGAGTCCTTGTCTTGGTCACCGAGTCTTGTGGAATCTTCCATGTATGCGACAGCTGTCCGAACTGGCCCATGAGTATACGGCCATGGGGGTCCTCGGCCCAATCTAATAGATCAGGAGATGACGTGTTGAGTACCCCCTAGTCCAAGACACCGTCAGTAGCCCCCTGAACCTGTCTTCAAGTTAGGGATGCTCCTCGATTCTTCTGAACTATTCTTCATCTTCGGTTGTCGGTCTTGAAAACTGGTTCAACAAATCTCCTCATCTTCGATCTTGAGGATCGCCGAAATGCATTCGACGAGTTTATACGTCGGGTATCCGAGGAGCCCCTTTAAGTTTCTGGCCTTTATCAATGCCTTATTATTTTTATGCCACACCTCAGGTTTGAAGTTGTTCCCGGGAGGCAGTGTCCTCTTGCGTCCGAGCTCCAACGCCGTACTACATTCGAGGTATCTTTTGCAGACGAGCACCAATGCCGGACCGCTTCCGAGCTCCAACGCCGAAATGTATCCGAGCTCCAACGCAGGACTGTATCCGAGCTCCAACACCGGACTATGTCCAAGGTCCAACGCCGGACTATGTCCAAGCTCCAACGTCGGACTGTCATAAATCACCTTGGTTCAAAAAAGTTGAAGGAGTTTAGCCGAGCTTAATGCCAGAAATGCCCTCTATGGAGCCAGCCACTAGCGCCCGAGCTTTATGCCGGACTGCTTCTGGGGTGGTGCACCACCCCGACTGTGGGCCGATTTTTTGTCAATATTTTTGATTGGTGCAATTTATTCTCTCCCGAGATATATAGCCAGTAGCCCTCAAGGTGTGTATCAGTCTAAAACTCGAGATGCACCTGAAGGATGACGTAAGACCGCTAATCCCAGTAGCCGTTGAGACTTAGGTTGATTTGCAAAATCGGCCTGAGGATCAAGTCCTAACTCGGCAGAATACTTCGGGACACAAAAAGCGGCGTGCTCAGTCCTCGAGACTCAGGTTGGGTGCGTTCGACCAACGTGGGGATCAAAATCTCCTTGGAAACTGTATTGCACTTAAAATTTTATGCATTGGACGTGCAATGCAGTAGCCCCCGAGACACTGGTCGGGTGGCAACACCAGATCAGGGGATCGATGTGCCCCTTTAATATTTGTAAATAATAAGCCCAAAGCCTAGTATCCCCGAGCCTTAATGCGGGCACGGGTGGCCGAATTGAGGATCAATATCCATAGTAAAATCACAAATTATGTGTAATGACTCTATGTATCCAAGTACTTTATGTCATTAATGCTCGAATCCGCATTGTACAAAACTTTGTTAACCGACCATCGGCTTCAACCTCCTCGGCCAGAAGCCGAGGAGTGTTTGTCCTACTTTATAAAGCCTTTATGAGGGCAAAGATTTACGACAAACAAGGCAAAATGGCCATACGGTTTTATAAACAAAGGTACACAGAGAGATATGTTATATTACTGTTTAACATAAGAAATGTCTTCCAAAGAAAATAGTCCCGCTTGCGGTTCCTTTCTTTGGGTTGTCATGCTAAGCATGATCATGAAACCTCAGCTCTAATGTCAGAGCAAAATATTGAGGATTTAGTTTGGGAGGCCAGTTACTAGCCCCCGGTAGTGTTCGGCGACAGTCGAGGTCAAGCCGTAAACACTTCGGCCAATGTTATGAATGGCCCATCATATAACACAATCATCGGATCACTGACCAGTTTTCGCTTATTGTGACAGTCAGTTTTTGGCTTTCTGCACTGAGGTGCTTAACCATGTGAGCTGGAAGCACAATCACAGTGGTTCTCCATTTGCACACCTAGCCGAACAAAGCGGAACATAGGAGGCAAGCGCAGGAGCCGGGCAACACAACTATTCGCCGAAGACACAATTCAAAACCGATGCATATATAGCAATATCCGAGAATGTTTTTTGCCGAATCTCCGGCGTTGCACTGCAAAACTTGTGCTGAAAACACACAAATAGTTTAAAAGTGCCAAAAGCTTGGAAAACAAAAAAACGTCAGTAAAAACATGACGTCCGAACAAGATCAAGTGTTTGGTGCCAATCCGAAAATTGGTCTTAGAAAAAAAAAGAGTGCTTCTATCGTGCTTTAACATGACACATCCTATCTCAAGACTCCAAGCGGGTCAGCCTACGGCTTCAACCTCCTATCCCAAAGGCGGAGTACTTCTCATTAGGCCAGTTTAGCAAACTAAACTCTAGCGGCTTTGAGAGAGAAATTAGGCTCCCCGGCTAGTGACCACACACTCGTGTCGAAAAAAGGAGTGATGAATAATAATAGTAATAAAAACTTTGCAACAACTAAGAAGAAGAACACTCATTATAAAACGGCTCATATAAATTTAAGAGCCCCCAAGTGACTTGGGTAAAAGAATTTTATGTATAATGATTGTATGTACCGAAGTACTAATATCATATCTTTGTTCACCCAAACTTTAAACGCGTCTTAACCGACCTTCGACTTCTCCCTCTTCAGTTAAGGACTGAAAAGTGTTATGTACTCCACTTGTCAAGAATATAGACAGTGTTTCCGATAACCAGGCAACCGGGCCATAAGGCTGTAACAGACAAAGCGCGCTCAGGGAACTTATGCTATATTACAGACGAAGTGTAAGAAGCATCTTCGAAGAAAATAGTACCCCCACCGATACCTTTCTTCGGTGTTCATTATTACTATGAGACTTGTGCAATAGATTTTTTGTACTCATGAGTTCCATTGTGTGCCGACCATGATTGAAAACAATAAGAGCGCTAGCTTTCGGCTTCATCCAGTCTGAGGTCAGAGCTCGGAGGACCCGGTCGTGACAATCGCAAAGGTGCTCCCTTTACTCCCTAGCCGAACAATCGGGAACGTAGGGGTAAGCACAGGAGCCAGGCAACCGAGCTTGCAAATCGCTTAAGTCAATATGGTGCATATTGTGGCGTAATACATGAACAAGGAACGAAGCCGTACAAGTATAATCATATGCAAGAGGAAAAGCTTCATAAAGGAAGCCCCCAAATAAACAGGGTATTTGAATTTGTGCGTCACAAACAAAGTTTGGACAAGGAAATTTTTTACAAGCAACTCTTTTCCAAAAAAGTATAATGCTTGGTCGAACCGAACACAAGTTAAAAATTTAAAACTTTGAGCATGAAGGCAACTTAGCTGGTTAATGTGTTCGATGTTGACGACGCAGGTCGAGATTGTGGCGGGACGAGATCCCAGCCCCCAAGCCGGTCCCGAGATGTCCGATTAAAGAACTCGTCTTGATGAAGTGGTGACACAACATAGTCGATGGGCGAGGTGAAAACCCCAGTCCGACCGCGGCGACGGAGCAGGCCGGCAGTGTGACGCCGAAGCCCCCAGCATGTGTTAATGAAGTGATGACGAAGCTCCCGGTCAGCAGAGGTGATGTGGTACATCGGTACGCCGCGGTGATAGCGCTGCCCGGGTTATCTACCTGTGCACAGAAAATAGTGCAAGCCGGAGATAATAGGAATAAAAAAATGTTGCATAATCAATAATTTATGCAAAGTGAGTAATAAAAGAAATATGGCCTGTGCGCCGAACACTCGATGAGGTAGAGCTCTCTTGGCGATGCCGAAGTCCCCGAGGCAACCGAACACGTCGGTATGGCAATACGACCAACAAGGTGATCACGCGAGCCGATTTACGCCGATTAGGACGACGACGTCGGCTTGCCGAAGAGACCACATGATGCGGTCGAAGTCGATAACCTACACACATAAAATAGTGCAGTCCAAAAAGGATAATTGCTTTTCGCAAAAATAATTTATTAAAAGAGATGTGGCCTGGCGTCGAAGTCATGTCGATGCAGGGCATCGGCGTGACGCGGTGAAGGCGTAGCCAAGCCCGAATTCGCAGGCCGGTTTGAGTTCCGGATGCGGCATTCGCCGAACTGTATATGGAAACTAACCGAACCACCACGCCACCATTGTTAATACAACCACCATTTGATAGACCTGTGTATAGATGATGAAACAAACTGGAGTAATAATCCCTTGAGAAAAATAAACCCAAGCAAGAAAAAAACTAGGATTAATAGCACCCGGTTTATTTGTTGTAGCAATATGGAGAAAGGTTACTCCCAAAATTAGGGCTCGATCCACACACCCATTGCCTGATGGGTGATGAAGCGGTGGCATGGCGATGCTAGCAAAGGTTGGATCGCCGAGGAAAAGCCCGTGGTCCAGCTAATGTGATGAAGCTGGTCGGCTGGTGACGCCGAAGTCTCCGAAGTAAGTTGATGAAGAGATGGTGAAGCCCTCGGTCTAGCCGAGGAGATGGAGCAGGTCGGTAAGGAGATGTTGCAGCTGCCATGTCAGCCGAGGTGTTGAAGCAGTTCGGCGTGATGGACATCGGCTTGAAGAAGCAATAGTGCAGGTCGTAACTTGTGACGCGGTCAATGCCGGTTTGATGAAGTGATCATGCGGCGATGCGTGTGTTCCCGCTCCGTGTAACCCGTGGGGCGGCGATGTTGGTGATGATTTATCCTTGGTGATTCCGAACTCTTGTTCGCTCGCCGAGATGATGATCCAAAGAAGTTGAGCTCGGCTCAAAAGGCGACGACGTGTCTAGCGCAGGTCGGCAGCCGTAGAGCAGTATTGCCGGACTGGTTTGACACCAGCATGATAGTGAAGATTACCTCAGAGGAGACTTAAAATTTTATGGGCACGTGCTTAAGGACAATGCACAATACCCTAAGAGCAAATTCTTTTAAGAAGGTTGTCCCATATCACGTTCATAAAGAAACATGAATTCGGGTCGGATCCGTATTCGCGCATAAAACAGATCCGAAAAGTGGTGCACCAATCGGAAGGTTCCCGGAGTTTGGACGGTCGGATCGAGCTGAAATTTGAAGGGGTGGTAGATATAGGAATTCCGCAGCCGATCAACGGTTGGATATTCCAAAGGATGTCCGAGCTAGGTGCTGGAGATGATGCCCTAAAATCGTCCAGATTCCCATCCAGATTTGACAGGGCTCCGGTATATCGTAGATTGCCGGAGATTCCTCCATCAGAACTCGACGAAATTTTGCATGGTTGTTGTAGACTCAATTCCGCACAATTCTACCAAAGGAATCGTCAAAGAGATGCTAGAGGAGGCAGTGGCAGTGGATACAAGTTCGCTGTTCGGAAAGAACAACACGGTCGCCCGAGGGCAATGTTGACGTTGAGCCCCCGAGCCTCATGGATGATTCCTCCATGATCTTGATAGAGATCGGAGTTGATGTTGATGAAGGCCCCCATCCGAACACGATGATCGGAGATGGAGCGCGGTCCTTGGTCGAACCGAGGTGACCAGTCGAGCCAGCGACGAAGATGCCGGCGTCGCAGTTGATCTGCGGGCGAGTCATTGATCCTTTGCTGATCACACAGCCGAACTCTCAACGAAAGCACCAATGTCGGTGTCAAAACCGGTGGATCTCGGGTAGGGGGTCCCGAATTGTGCGTCTAGGATCGATGGTAATAGGAGGCAGGGGACACGATGTTTTACCCAGGTTCGGGTCCTCTTGGTGGAGGTAATACCCTACGTCCTACTTGATTGATATTGATGATATGAGTATTACACAAGTTGATCTACCATGAGATCGTAGAGGCTAAAACCCTAGAAGCTAACATATGGTATGATTGTTGTATATTATCTATCGACTAGCCTGGCCTCGATTTATATAATGCACCAGAGGCCTAGGATAACAAGAGTCCTAGCCGAATACGCCGGTGGGGAGGAGTCCTTGTCTTGATCACCAAGTCTTGTGAAATCTTCCATGTATGCGGTAGCTGTCCGAACTGGCCCATGAGTATACAGCCATGGGGGTCCTCGGCCCAATCTAACAGACTAGGAGATGACGTGTTGAGTAACCCCTAATCCAGGACACCGTCAGCCATAATGCGGTCTATTTGGCCCATGTTTGGCCAATCGATTATACGGCCCGTATAAGGCCCATTGATAATACGGCCCGTATAAGGCCCATTGTTTCTACGGCCCGTAGAAGGCCTATTGTTTCTACGGCCCGTACAAGGCCCATTGTTTCTACGGCCAGTAGTGTCAGGACCCCGACTCAATGTCACATCGATCTAGCCTGTAACACCTCATATCACTTTGCGGCCTCACGCACGGTATTCCCACGGGTGTCGCTTTACCTTTGCCCGGGACCGTTTGTGCCTTTTGGCTCACGTATATGATGATGTCGCTAGCATCCATATGATAAGGAGCCCGGGCTGACATGGCTAGTCGTAAACCCAAAGTGGCACAAACTTACAGGGACAGGCATCCATGACCCAGCATCGAACGTGTCAGTCAGCAGCGAGTGAATCCAGGCTGTAGCACTGGGCTAGCAGGACTCCGGTGAACCGGGCTGTAGCGGGCTAACAGGACTCCGGTATTCATCGCGTGACATTTCCCCGAGGGGACAGACACAGGAACAAAGAAGGACACATGCCGGCCAGCCTAAGTGTTCCGGAGCAGTAGCAAGCTACCATGGCTCAGTGGAAACACTAGGAGACATTTCCCGGTAAGAGAGGCTACTAAGGATAAACAACTAGATAGTCAGATCCCACACATACCAAGCATTTCAATAACATACACACAATATGCTCGATATGTGCGAATACAACATGGCATCACAACATGACTCTACAACTCAAGTATTTATTCAATAGGCTCCGAGGAGCGAGAAATTACAAACATGGGTCTCATGACCCAACAATCAGAGCATACAAGTCAAAGCACATGCGGAAGCTTAACATGTCTGAGTACAGACAACTATAAATGAAAAAGGCTGAGAAGCCTGACTATCTACCAGATCCTGCCGAGGGCACAAGATCGTAGCTGAGGTAACAAGCTAAACGTCGGAGTCCACGCGGTACTACTAGCGAGACTGAAGTCTCTCTGCAAAAACATAAATTAAGCAACGTGAGTACAAATGTACCCAGCAAGACTTACATCAAATCTATCTACATATGCATCATTATCAACAAAGGGGGTGGTGGAGTTTAACTGCAGCAAGCCAGCTTTGACTCGGTGGCTATCCTGAACTACGACTGCAAGTAACTATTTTGAGGTGGCGCACACGAGTCCACATATTCACCATATCAATACACCATTGTGGATCCGCTCCCGTCTCCCTACGAGAACGCCATCCATAGCACTCAAGCTTATCTTGCGTATTTTAGAGTATCCACTTTCACTTGTCTATGAACTGTACAGGCAACCCAGAAGTCCTTTACCGCGGACACGGCTATTCGAATAGATCATATTAACCCTGCAGGGGTGTACTTCTTCACACATGCTCTCGCCACTTACCGCCATGTACACCTCGTGTATCTCGGCAACCTTCAAGCGGAAGCCTGGCGAGGTAGTCGGCCACGACCTGACTAACCACACAAGTCTCTTGTCCAGGTTTATCGCCTATTCAGGTTCCATCCGCAAGGAGATCCGGCCGGGGTGTCGCTCACGGCCCCAAACGATGTGTGCAGGGTTCCCAAGCCCACCTCGACGGGTGGATCTACGCTGGTACACCGTGCCACTGTGCCTAGTCTGTCCCAAGCCCACCTGTACCGGGTGCCACTTGGTAGACTACTAACACTACCTACAAACACCAGAAACTAGTTGCAACTCCTGGACAGAGATCAAGTTGATTAATAAGTCGAGAGGGCTTGGAGCGCCCGGAGCCCAATGTGTGGTAGTAACTGATCATGGATCACAAACACAGAACTCAGTTCCTGAGGACGGCTGCAATGAGACAACCCACCATGTACTCCTACATGGCCTCTCACCGCTACCTTTACCAAATCGTGTTCACACACTTAGCTCTCAACAGTAGGACATGTTTATACACCTCCGATTCATTCCCGATGAAT
Source organism: Triticum dicoccoides (assembly GCF_002162155.2). Taxonomy (NCBI): domain Eukaryota; kingdom Viridiplantae; phylum Streptophyta; class Magnoliopsida; order Poales; family Poaceae; genus Triticum; species Triticum dicoccoides. Next base: position 251,239,224 of record NC_041392.1, on the reverse strand, counting down.
CAGACCTGACTCAACTCTAAGCAATAGCAGGCATGACAAACAAGCATGAATGAGTAGGCACATCAGGGCTCAAACAACTCCTACTCATGCTAGTGGGTTTCATCTATTTACTGTGGCAATGACATGTCATGCAGAGGATAAAGGGGTTCAACTACCGCAGCAAGTAACAGTTGTATCATTGTTGTCCTAATGCAGTAAAATAGAGCAGGAGCGAGAGAGTAGGATTGTATCGGAATATACAAGGGGGGTTTGCTTGCCTGGCACTTCTGAAGATAATATAGCTCTTCATCGGTGTCATCGATCACATCGTCGGTATCACGTCTATCGAGAGGGGGCAATCATCGGCAACTGAGGAAAAACACAATCAATGCAATGCACAATATGATGCATGAATGTGACATGGCAATATGCTGTGGTTTGTGCTAATGCAACTAAAACCAGATTAAATGAAGTTGGTTTGAATCCAAGATTCAAACTCAAACTCCATATGTGGATATTTAAATGCCATTAATATGATTTGTGCTAAACAGCACCTATAAGTTGTTCTAACATGCATGAAACCAGTACAGATGGATAGATTGGATTTTTTTGATCATTTTTCATATATAAATTATTTCATTCTGAGTTACGGTTGAATTTCTATGATTTATTGAAGTTTTAGCTATTTTCTGGAATTTCCTGATTATTTATAAAATAAAATAAATTCCAGAAAAGGAATATTGCGTCAGCATGGCATCATGCTGACCTCAGCAGAGTCAATAGGGCAGCCTCGGGTCAAACCTGACCAGGGGCCCACTGGTCAGTGACACACCGCTGGCATGAGTCACTGACGTGTGGGGCCGGTCAAAGGCCACGTCAGCAAGTCAAACTAACGTGTGGGACCAGCTGGGTTAATAACTAATCTAAACATAACATTAAGTTAAACTAAACAGGCACTGGGCCCACATGGCAGTGAAACAGTGGCTAAATAAGTTAGAATAAACTAAACTAATTAACAGGGGGCTGGCCCCACCTATCATCGACCCAGGGGAGGTCAAACCCCTGGTCAACAGGGCCTAACCCACCGGCGGTTCGTCGCCGGTGGCAACAGGCGCGGCGGAGGGCTCGGGCTCGCTCCTCCGGTGTCCAAATGGACGGAGGAGAGCGGCTACGGAGAGCTGGAGCTCACCCGCGCCCGTTTCAGCAAGCAGCAGCAGCTAGGGCGGCCGGAGACGATGGCCTCGAGCTCGGCAGCGGCGGCCGGAGCTCGGGCGTGCTCGGGTTCGGCATTACATGGCACGGCGAGATCAGCAGAGGGGCTCTACGGGTTACTGGGGTCATCAGGAGCACTCGGAGGCAACGAGCGCAGGTGGAGGAGCTCGGGAGCACGAAGCTCACCGTCCATGGCGGCGGCCGGAGCTCGGGTTCGGCGGGGCAGCTAGCTAGGGGACGAAATCAAGTGCACGGAGTGAGGGGAAGAGAAGAGGAGCTCACGAGGAGTCGATTGGAGCAGACGGCGAGCTCGGGGAGGCACCGGAGGCAGCAAATCGACGGCGACGATCTCCGGTGGCCGACGAGGGGAACGGCGGTGCTTGCGACGTCCAGGGGCTTCCGGCGTCGGGCGGATCGGTGAGGAGGAAGAGAGGGACGAGGCGGAGCTCGTGGACATGTCGGAGAGGCTCGAGGATGGCTGCGGCTACGGCTATGGAGAACGGCGGCGGCGGCGTTCGGCCATGCGTGTGAGAGCGAAACAGAGGAGGGGAACGAGGGAGAGGGAGAGAGCGGGAGGGGTTCCAGGGGGTGGCGTGGAGCTGCGGAAGACGCCCAGGGAGAGGAGGAGGCAGCCAGGCAGGATGGTGGCATGGCGAGCTCGGCGGCGTCGCGGTGTCCCTCCTCTGCCTACTGGCACGAGGAGGAAGGCGACAGGGGGAGGCGCCTGGTGGGCTGGGCCGCACAGGTGGGCTGCCAGCACAGGAGCTGGGCCGGTTGCTGGCGCCAGGTAAGTTTTCTCTGCTCTGTTTTATTGTTCTGTTTTCTTTTATTAATTGCCACTGAATTCAAATTCAAACAAATTTGAAAACAGTGCCAAAACTCCCTGGATAATTTTATGTCACTTAAGGTCTACTCCTCATAAACATAAAATATCTCAGGGCATTTGAAAATATATTCATTATATATTATGAATATAACTCCAAATTCAAATAAAATATTAATTTAAAATCAGAGCCCAAATAATTCCTTAGAAATGTTCCAAAATTTTGGTTTGATTTATAACTCTTGCCAAAATTGTCAGAGCTATTTCTAGGGCATTTTGGATTTACTGATTGCAATTTTAGGGTTTCTTGCCCCTTTATTAAAATGGTTTCCGAGGCTTTCAATTTCCTCATTTCAACTTTCGGAATATAGACATGATGCACACATGAAGCTAGCCTAGAGCATTACCAGAAGCTAGGGATGTGACAAGTAGGAGGCCCAGTGTCACTACAGTAAATATTAGCCCATGGTTATTGTGGCATAGTTTAAAAAATAGGTTATTGCAGCCACTAGCTAACCGCGGAAAAAGAACTGCAATGACTACAAGCAAACAAATAAACAAGACAACAAGGAAATAAATACGCAAGCAACTAACGCTAGGCTATCACGACTATTACACATATTACATCCACTGGGCATCAAAGTTCGTCACCAGTGCAAATATAGGGAACAAAGCAGCATATCATATACACTGGTTGTCAAAGTTGGCGACCATCGCAAATAGATGCCGCAGCAAAACAAATCCAGAATTGAAACCACTTTAGAAGATCTCAAGAAACAATATCCTGGGTACCCATAATGCTGGCAAGATGCTTAGCAAGCTTATTAACTTTCTCTTGTTTGGTGCTTAAATCCTCCAACGCTTGCTATTGCACCAAAAAATATGCATCTGAATTCTGCAGGGACTTCCTCAGTCCTTCAGCTTCCTGTCGCAGCACATCTGATCGATGTATTTCAACTTGAAGTTGAGACTCAAGAAGACGAACTGATTTAGGCAGCGAGTTCGAAGATCTTGTGCCAACAGTACTGGCCAGTAACTCGAACACTACATCAAGACAGGACTTTTGGGTTCCCTCACTATCGTCAAGATAGTTTTTATCAGCTTTCTTGGAGACCAACAGGGATGCCTCACTATCTTGAACCTTATCTGCATTACTTCCTTTACCATTGGATAACGCGGTACTGTTCTCCAATATTTTGTCCGCATTCTAAAAGAGAAACAAGCAAACACATCACATGTTTACCATGTTGTATATGAAACTCATTTTGGTAAATGAGTTCAGTAGTAAAGTGGACAGGATAACAACATGAAACAAACATATATCTATGTACCATGGTCACTTTATGGTCTATATCATTCTAGTTTTTGTTGCCAAATCAAGATAGAGACACAGTTCAAATAATATTTGTTCAAGACAAAGCAGAATAGACAGAATATAAGTGTGGGTAACTATAGAGCAATAACAACACTTGTAATGTGCATGACATGAGAACATAATTGTTTATTCAATTGAAACTGAAATCAACATAGAGCAGGTTACAACAGCAAACCAGTTAAATAAACAGGTTTAAAACATACCTATTGTGCCATTGGAGTTTCAATTCCATCGTCAAATTTGAAAATATTTGGTATGAGTAAATACAGTCATGCAAGAGCGAAGGAGTATGAACCATAGCTACAGAACCTGATCTGAGAACAAATCTTCTTCTTCTTTAAGCGTTGAGTTGGGATTCGGAGTGGTGGTCCTCGTGTTTTGGGCACTGCAGTTCCCTTACTAACTACTCGTGTTTGGGTGCTCTGTGGTGGAGACGGTGATGTGTCAACTGGAACTGGGTTACTATCTGCTGGGGTTGGGGTTAGAAGGGGTGTAGCTGGTTCTCTGAACAACTGGGTAGGGGTACAATCTGCGAGAGTCTGGGTTATGTGTGGTGGATCTGGTCCTTGGGCAAGTACAATCATGGTTCTATCTGCATCAACTGGTAGCACTATCTTTTCTGAAGACCGTGTTTTTACTCCCTTAGATACTGCCATCACGCTCTCCAATTCAAATGGCTGATAAACAAGAAAAGTAATTGAAAGTATAGACATTGTATGATAGACAGGTGCAATGGATAGTGGGGAATAAAAGAGGGCATGAAATAATTCATATTTATGTTGTCTAACCAAAGAGGATAGCATGACACAATTTCACATATATGATGGCTAACTAAACAGGATAGCATGACACAATTTCACATTATGATGGCTAACTAAAAAAGATGGAAAGACATAGTTCTAAATATGAGACTATGTAAACAGGATGACATGACATAACTATATAATGTGTTTATTAAATAGGTTGGCATGCCATAATTCACATACATTCACGGATAGAATGCCATAATTCAAAATATGATGACTGTAAACACTAAATAGGATGAGATGATATAACTATATGATGTCTTTATTAAATGGTTTGCCATGCCATAATTCAGATAGATGATGTGTGTACTATGTAAACATGATGGCATGATATAATTCAAATATATGATTTATATAGTAAGCAAGTAAGCAGATGGAAATCCATATATGATGTAAAAACTAAGCAATGCAAGACAACATGCATGACATGGGTAATATAACCCTGCCAAGTTTGAGCATAGACCTCGGGGGGAAAATAGGACTGGTCATCTGTCTCTGAATCCTCCTCTGAGGAGCTCTCTGTAACCAGCAAGATGTCTGCTTCAGCAGGTAGCATTGTCTGCTCTAAATACCTTGTTTTCACTCCAGATACTTCCATCACCGCTTCAAATGGTTGATGCACAGGAAGATTAGTTGAATATACAAACATTGTCGACAAATGGAACATGTAATACAAAAAATGATAGCATGATATAATTCACATACATGATGATTGGCTAAACAGCATGGCATTGCACAATTCACATATATAATGCCTTTGCAACAAGATAGCATTGTATAATTCACATATATAATATCTTGCAACAAGATGGCAATGCATAATTGTCAGATATGGTAATTAGACACTGAACAGGTGGCATTCACACAAAGCATGTCTAAACTAATCAAATGACATAGCAATGCGAGGCACCATACACACGATATGAGCAACATAACCCTGCCAAGTTAGAGCATACACCTCGGGGGGGGATAGGACTGGTCATCTGTCTCTGAATCCTCCTATGAGGAGCTATCCGTAACCAGCGAGATATGCGCTTCGTCAGATAGCATAGTCTGCTCTGAAGACCTTGTTTTCACTCCAGAATTTGCCATCACCATGTCAAATGGCCGATGCACACGAAGAGCAGTTGAATGTGATAACATTATTGACAAATGTAATATGTAACGAAAAAAAGGATGGCCTGATATAATTTACATATAAGATGATTGGCTAAGCAGGATGGCATTGCAAAATTCACATATATGATGCCTGGCTAAACAAGATGGTGTTGCATAATTCACATAACGATGAATAAACTAAACAGATGGCATTCGCACAAAGGATGTCTAAACTAAGCAGATGACATATTTGATGTATAAAGTAAGCAATGCAAGACACCATATACATGATATAACCAACATCAGCATGCCAAGTTAGAGCGAAGACCTCAGGGGGTAAATAGGAGTTGTCTTCTCCCTCTAAATCCTCTTCAGAACATATATCTTCCTCTCGATTACAATCCGAAATGCGTGGCGGGGGGCTGCCTTTGTGCCTACCATGAAGCGACGTCTGCATGAAATTTTATTGCGACGCAAGGCTCGTCTCTTTTTGCTCTACATGTTCAGTTCCATTGTTTACAATAACTGCCATGCATAGGAATAAAACATAGTGAGATTATATAAGGAGTGCATGCAGAAATCCAGAGTGATGGTAGCAACCTGTGGATGGACCCAAAACCAATAATAGCAGGTAGACAATGGCTTCAGTTAAAAAATACAGATAATGGCTTCTTTACTGTTTGTTTCCCACCCAACATGAAACTCATAGTAGACACCAGAGATTAACCAGATAGTAGATAGATACTATTGATAGCAGCCCCGATATGTACCCCACAACCATTTAAAAACTCAAGTTTGACCCTTAATTTGGAGCTGACTCAGAGTCTAATCGGTGAACAGGACGATAAAGTAGCATGTAATGTTAAGCGATGCATAACATAAGCAGACACGAAAGAGTGCGACCTCTCTTGCAGACCCGTGTAGTCCTCAAGGTCATCTGCTTGGTTGATGATGGTAGTGCAGTTTTCATGGCTGCCAGCGGCGGGGAAGAAGATCCGAGGCGGCGAAAGACAGCCTGGAGGCTGGATCCCTGCTGTGCTGGACCCTTCTATCGTTGGAGCAGCTGAGTTGGGGTGGACGACGGTGCATCAGGAGCGGGACAAACCACACAAGGTTTTCTTTGACAACTATCTGTAAGAGAAGTAATTTTGTAAGGGCTCGTTTGAATTGGAGGATTCCAACAATGTAGGGATAGGAAATAGATAGGAATAGGATAGGAATGCACGTGCAAAACAGAGAATTTAAAAACACAGGATTTCTGCCAATCTGGGTGTTTGATTCAGAACAATTGGAAGATCACAGGATGCAAAGAAGCATGGTGAGATTAAGTCAAACCACAAGAAAATGTACGGTTATAATGCTATTATGCTACTATCTCTTAGTCTTGTGCTTCATGAATAGGAATTTGGAAAGGAGGACAAGTGAAAATTAAAATTCCTACGTTTTTTCTTTCAAGGAGACACTAAAGGAACAAATCCGTGTGCTCAGTGGACAATATGTATAACATGTAGAGTAAAAAAGAGATGCAACAAGTGTACAACCTCTTTGGCGAAGCCATGTCGATCTTTGCATGATTGGGTTGGCCGGTGAGGATGCTTCGGCTGACTTGGTTGTCGAAGGAGGGGAAGAAGATCTTAGGCATTTGGAGATGGAGCCCGAGGTACTGCTCCGCTGTGATGGAGGGTTTCATCGTTGGAGCAGCTCCGGTGAGTTGTACGACGCCGAGGCTGAAGCAGGACAAGAGAGACAACGAACAACGTTAACCCGAGTGGAATTCTAATAGCATCTCCAATACATGACGTAAAATACATAACACAAAGTGCTAGATGTAAAATACATCAGCCGCTCATCTCTGAACTTAACTGTCTAAACTGAATTTAACTGTCGAAACTGAACTTAACTGTCAAAACTGAACTTAACTATCGAAACTGAATTTTGCTGTCAAAACTGAATTTTGCTGTCGAAATTGAACGCACTAGCAAGGTGAGGCTACACGTTGGTCGAATGACTTTTTCATCTCTGGTCAGTCGATTTTGCAGCCATTGGATACGAAATCAAGGGCCTACAGTTCATCTTCAACCTCCACCCCCTGAGCCGGCCAAACAGCAGCCCCCCGTCGCCCGCGGCCGGAGGTGCGCCGCCCCGCCTGCCCCGAAAACACTCCCCACCGCCGGTCCGCCGCCGCCCCGGCCATCCCTC